>NW_028154212.1:12500-44299 GCF_964211835.1 Anser anser
GCCTTTGGGTACACCTGAACTCCCTGGGGGAGCCTTTACGCAACCCCACACTCAACAGGTCTCTGCGTCTTCACTCTTTCCTAACAACCCTAAACATAACCCTAACCGCAACAAGAAGCTCAACCCGAGTTAGACCCGAAAAAACACGTACGGTGCCACTTTCTGCCATCAAAAAGTGCTCTCAGCGGAAGCCTTTGGGTACACCTGAACTCCCTGGGGGAGCCTTTACGCAACCCCACACTCAACAGGACTCTGCGTCTTCACTCTTTCCTAACAACCCTAAACATAACCCTAACCGCAACAAGAAGCTCAACCCGAGTTAGACCCGAAAAAACACGTACGGTGCCACTTTCTGCCATCAAAAAGTGCTCTCAGCGGAAGCCTTTGGGTACACCTGAACTCCCTGGGGGAGCCTTTACGCAACCCCACACTCAACAGGACTCTGCGTCTTCACTCTTTCCTAACAGCCCTAAACATAACCCTAACCGCAACAAGAAGCTCAACCCGAGTTAGACCCGAAAAAACACGTACGGTGCCACTTTCTGCCATCAAAAAGTGCTCTCAGCGGAAGCCTTTGGGTACACCTGAACTCCCTGGGGGAGCCTTTACGCAACCCCACACTCAACAGGACTCTGCGTCTTCACTCTTTCCTAACAACCCTAAACATAACCCTAACCGCAACAAGAAGCTCAACCCGAGTTAGACCCGAAAAAACACGTACGGTGCCACTTTCTGCCATCAAAAAGTGCTCTCAGCGGAAGCCTTTGGGTACACCTGAACTCCCTGGGGGAGCCTTTACGCAACCCCACACTCAACAGGACTCTGCGTCTTCACTCTTTCCTAACAACCCTAAACATAACCCTAACCGCAACAAGAAGCTGAACCCGAGTTAGACCCGAAAAAACACGTACGGTGCCACTTTCTGCCATCAAAAAGTGCTCTCAGCGGAAGCCTTTGGGTACACCTGAACTCCCTGGGGGAGCCTTTACGCAACCCCACACTCAACAGGACTCTGCGTCTTCACTCTTTCCTAACAACCCTAAACATAACCCTAACCGCAACAAGAAGCTGGACCCGAGTTAGACCCGAAAAAACACGTACGGTGCCACTTTCTGCCATCAAAAAGTGCTCTCAGCGGAAGCCTTTGGGTACACCTGAACTCCCTGGGGGAGCCTTTACGCAACCCCACACTCAACAGGACTCTGCGTCTTCACTCTTTCCTAACAACCCTAAACATAACCCTAACCGGAACAAGAAGCTCAACCCGAGTTAGACCCGAAAAAACACGTACGGTGCCACTTTCTGCCATCAAAAAGTGCTCTCAGCGGAAGCCTTTGGGTACACCTGAACTCCCTGGGGGAGCCTTTACGCAACCCCACACTCAACAGGACTCTGCGTCTTCACTCTTTCCTAACAACCCTAAACATAACCCTAACCGCAACAAGAAGCTCAACCCGAGTTAGACCCGAAAAAACACGTACGGTGCCACTTTCTGCCATCAAAAAGTGCTCTCAGCGGAAGCCTTTGGGTACACCTGAACTCCCTGGGGGAGCCTTTACGCAACCCCACACTCAACAGGACTCTGCGTCTTCACTCTTTCCTAACAACCCTAAACATAACCCTAACCGCAACAAGAAGCTGAACCCGAGTTAGACCCGAAAAAACACGTACGGTGCCACTTTCTGCCATCAAAAAGTGCTCTCAGCGGAAGCCTTTGGGTACACCTGAACTCCCTGGGGGAGCCTTTACGCAACCCCACACTCAACAGGACTCTGCGTCTTCACTCTTTCCTAACAACCCTAAACATAACCCTAACCGCAACAAGAAGCTGGACCCGAGTTAGACCCGAAAAAACACGTACGGTGCCACTTTCTGCCATCAAAAAGTGCTCTCAGCGGAAGCCTTTGGGTACACCTGAACTCCCTGGGGGAGCCTTTACGCAACCCCACACTCAACAGGACTCTGCGTCTTCACTCTTTCCTAACAACCCTAAACATAACCCTAACCGGAACAAGAAGCTCAACCCGAGTTAGACCCGAAAAAACACGTACGGTGCCACTTTCTGCCATCAAAAAGTGCTCTCAGCGGAAGCCTTTGGGTACACCTGAACTCCCTGGGGGAGCCTTTACGCAACCCCACACTCAACAGGACTCTGCGTCTTCACTCTTTCCTAACAACCCTAAACATAACCCTAACCGCAACAAGAAGCTCAACCCGAGTTAGACCCGAAAAAACACGTACGGTGCCACTTTCTGCCATCCAAAAGTGCTCTCAGCGGAAGCCTTTGGGTACACCTGAACTCCCTGGGGGAGCCTTTACGCAACCCCACACTCAACAGGACTCTGCGTCTTCACTCTTTCCTAACAACCCTAAACATAACCCTAACCGCAACAAGAAGCTCAACCCGAGTTAGACCCGAAAAAACACGTACGGTGCCACTTTCTGCCATCCAAAAGTGCACTCAGCGGAAGCCTTTGGGTACACCTGAACTCCCTGGGGGAGCCTTTACGCAACCCCACACTCAACAGGACTCTGCGTCTTCACTCTTTCCTAACAACCCTAAACATAACCCTAACCGCAACAAGAAGCTCAACCCAAGTTAGACCCGAAAAAACACGTACGGTGCCACTTTCTGCCATCAAAAAGTGCTCTCAGCGGAAGCCTTTGGGTACACCTGAACTCCCTGGGGGAGCCTTTACGCAACCCCACACTCAACAGGACTCTGCGTCTTCACTCTTTCCTAACAACCCTAAACATAACCCTAACCGCAACAAGAAGCTCAACCCGAGTTAGACCCGAAAAAACACGTACGGTGCCACTTTCTGCCGTCAAAAAGTGCTCTCAGCGGAAGCCTTTGGGTACACCTGAACTCCCTGGGGGAGCCTTTACGCAACCCCACACTCAACAGGACTCTGCGTCTTCACTCTTTCCTAACAACCCTAAACATAACCCTAACCGCAACAAGAAGCTCAACCCGAGTTAGACCCGAAAAAACACGTACGGTGCCACTTTCTGCCATCCAAAAGTGCTCTCAGCGGAAGCCTTTGGGTACACCTGAACTCCCTGGGGGAGCCTTTACGCAACCCCACACTCAACAGGACTCTGCGTCTTCACTCTTTCCTAACAACCCTAAACATAACCCTAACCGCAACAAGAAGCTGAACCCGAGTTAGACCCGAAAAAACACGTACGGTGCCACTTTCTGCCATCCAAAAGTGCTCTCAGAGGAAGCCTTTGGGTACACCTGAACTCCCTGGGGGAGCCTTTACGCAACCCCACACTCAACAGGACTCTGCGTCTTCACTCTTTCCTAACAACCCTAAACATAACCCTAACCGCAACAAGAAGTCAACCCGAGTTAGACCCGAAAAAACACGTACGGTGCCACTTTCTGCCGTCAAAAAGTGCTCTCAGCCGAAGCCTTTGGGTACACCTGAACTCCCTGGGGGAGCCTTTACGCAACCCCACACTCAACAGGACTCTGCGTCTTCACTCTTTCCTAACAACCCTAAACATAACCCTAACTGCAACAAGAAGCTCAACCCGAGTTAGACCCGAAAAAACACGTACGGTGCCACTTTCTGCCATCAAAAAGTGCTCTCAGCGGAAGCCTTTGGGTACACCTGAACTCCCTGGGGGAGCCTTTACGCAACCCCACACTCAACAGGACTCTGCGTCTTCACTCTTTCCTAACAACCCTAAACATAACCCTAACCGCAACAAGAAGCTGAACCCGAGTTAGACCCGAAAAAACACGTACGGTGCCACTTTCTGCCATCAAAAAGTGCTCTCAGCGGAAGCCTTTGGGTACACCTGAACTCCCTGGGGGAGCCTTTACGCAACCCCACACTCAACAGGACTCTGCGTCTTCACTCTTTCCTAACAACCCTAAACATAACCCTAACCGCAACAAGAAGCTGAACCCGAGTTAGACCCGAAAAAACACGTACGGTGCCACTTTCTGCCATCAAAAAGTGCTCTCAGCGGAAGCCTTTGGGTACACCTGAACTCCCTGGGGGAGCCTTTACGCAACCCCACACTCAACAGGGCTCTGCGTCTTCACTCTTTCCTAACAACCCTAAACATAACCCTAACCGCAACAAGAAGCTCAACCCGAGTTAGACCCGAAAAAACACATACGGTGCCACGTTCTGCCATCAAAAAGTGCTCTCAGCGGAAGCCTTTGGGTACACCTGAACTCCCTGGGGGAGCCTTTACGCAACCCCACACTCAACAGGACTCTGCGTCTTCACTCTTTCCTAACAACCCTAAACATAACCCTAACCGCAACAAGAAGCTCAACCCGAGTTAGACCCGAAAAAACACGTACGGTGCCACTTTCTGCCATCAAAAAGTGCTCTCAGCGGAAGCCTTTGGGTACACCTGAACTCCCTGGGGGAGCCTTTACGCAACCCCACACTCAACAGGACTCTGCGTCTTCACTCTTTCCTAACAACCCTAAACATAACCCTAACCGCAACAAGAAGCTCAACCCGAGTTAGACCCGAAAAAACACGTACGGTGCCACTTTCTGCCATCAAAAAGTGCTCTCAGCGGAAGCCTTTGGGTACACCTGAACTCCCTGGGGGAGCCTTTACGCAACCCCACACTCAACAGGACTCTGCGTCTTCACTCTTTCCTAACAACCCTAAACATAACCCTAACCGCAACAAGAAGCTGAACCCGAGTTAGACCCGAAAAAACACGTACGGTGCCACTTTCTGCCATCAAAAAGTGCTCTCAGCGGAAGCCTTTGGGTACACCTGAACTCCCTGGGGGAGCCTTTACGCAACCCCACACTCAACAGGACTCTGCGTCTTCACTCTTTCCTAACAACCCTAAACATAACCCTAACCGCAACAAGAAGCTCAACCCGAGTTAGACCCGAAAAAACACGTACGGTGCCACTTTCTGCCATCAAAAAGTGCTCTCAGCGGAAGCCTTTGGGTACACCTGAACTCCCTGGGGGAGCCTTTACGCAACCCCACACTCAACAGGACTCTGCGTCTTCACTCTTTCCTAACAACCCTAAACATAACCCTAACCGCAACAAGAAGCTCAACCCGAGTTAGACCCGAAAAAACACGTACGGTGCCACTTTCTGCCATCAAAAAGTGCTCTCAGCGGAAGCCTTTGGGTACACCTGAACTCCCTGGGGGAGCCTTTACGCAACCCCACACTCAACAGGACTCTGCGTCTTCACTCTTTCCTAACAACCCTAAACATAACCCTAACCGCAACAAGAAGCTCAACCCGAGTTAGACCCGAAAAAACACGTACGGTGCCACTTTCTGCCATCAAAAAGTGCTCTCAGCGGAAGCCTTTGGGTACACCTGAACTCCCTGGGGGAGCCTTTACGCAACCCCACACTCAACAGGACTCTGCGTCTTCACTCTTTCCTAACAACCCTAAACATAACCCTAACCGCAACAAGAAGCTGAACCCGAGTTAGACCCGAAAAAACACGTACGGTGCCACTTTCTGCCATCAAAAAGTGCTCTCAGCGGAAGCCTTTGGGTACACCTGAACTCCCTGGGGGAGCCTTTACGCAACCCCACACTCAACAGGACTCTGCGTCTTCACTCTTTCCTAACAACCCTAAACATAACCCTAACCGCAACAAGAAGCTCAACCCGAGTTAGACCCGAAAAAACACGTACGGTGCCACTTTCTGCCATCAAAAAGTGCTCTCAGCGGAAGCCTTTGGGTACACCTGAACTCCCTGGGGGAGCCTTTACGCAACCCCACACTCAACAGGACTCTGCGTCTTCACTCTTTCCTAACAACCCTAAACATAACCCTAACCGCAACAAGAAGCTCAACCCGAGTTAGACCCGAAAAAACACGTACGGTGCCACTTTCTGCCATCAAAAAGTGCTCTCAGCGGAAGCCTTTGGGTACACCTGAACTCCCTGGGGGAGTCTTTACGCAACCCCACACTCAACAGGACTCTGCGTCTTCACTCTTTCCTAACAACCCTAAACATAACCCTAACCGCAACAAGAAGCTGAACCCGAGTTAGACCCGAAAAAACACGTACGGTGCCACTTTCTGCCATCAAAAAGTGCTCTCAGCGGAAGCCTTTGGGTACACCTGAACTCCCTGGGGGAGTCTTTACGCAACCCCACACTCAACAGGACTCTGCGTCTTCACTCTTTCCTAACAACCCTAAACATAACCCTAACCGCAACAAGAAGCTGAACCCGAGTTAGACCCGAAAAAACACGTACGGTGCCACTTTCTGCCATCAAAAAGTGCTCTCAGCGGAAGCCTTTGGGTACACCTGAACTCCCTGGGGGAGCCTTTACGCAACCCCACACTCAACAGGACTCTGCGTCTTCACTCTTTCCTAACAGCCCTAAACATAAGCCTAACCGGAACAAGAAGCTCAACCCGAGTTAGACCCGAAAAAACACGTACGGTGCCACTTTCTGCCATCAAAAAGTGCTCTCAGCGGAAGCCTTTGGGTACACCTGAACTCCCTGGGGGAGCCTTTACGCAACCCCACACTCAACAGGACTCTGCGTCTTCACTCTTTCCTAACAACCCTAAACATAACCCTAACCGCAACAAGAAGCTCAACCCGAGTTAGACCCGAAAAAACATGTACGGTGCCACTTTCTGCCATCAAAAAGTGCTCTCAGCGGAAGCCTTTGGGTACACCTGAACTCCCTGGGGGAGCCTTTACGCAACCCCACACTCAACAGGGCTCTGCGTCTTCACTCTTTCCTAACAACCCTAAACATAACCCTAACCGCAACAAGAAGCTGAACCCGAGTTAGACCCGAAAAAACACGTACGGTGCCACTTTCTGCCATCAAAAAGTGCTCTCAGCGGAAGCCTTTGGGTACACCTGAACTCCCTGGGGGAGCCTTTACGCAACCCCACACTCAACAGGACTCTGCGTCTTCACTCTTTCCTAACAACCCTAAACATAACCCTAACCGCAACAAGAAGCTCAACCCGAGTTAGACCCGAAAAAACACGTACGGTGCCACTTTCTGCCATCAAAAAGTGCTCTCAGCGGAAGCCTTTGGGTACACCTGAACTCCCTGGGGGAGCCTTTACGCAACCCCACACTCAACAGGACTCTGCGTCTTCACTCTTTCCTAACAACCCTAAACATAACCCTAACCGCAACAAGAAGCTGAACCCGAGTTAGACCCGAAAAAACATGTACGGTGCCACTTTCTGCCATCAAAAAGTGCTCTCAGCGGAAGCCTTTGGGTACACCTGAACTCCCTGGGGGAGCCTTTACGCAACCCCACACTCAACAGGGCTCTGCGTCTTCACTCTTTCCTAACAACCCTAAACATAACCCTAACCGCAACAAGAAGCTGAACCCGAGTTAGACCCGAAAAAACACGTACGGTGCCACTTTCTGCCATCAAAAAGTGCTCTCAGCGGAAGCCTTTGGGTACACCTGAACTCCCTGGGGGAGCCTTTACGCAACCCCACACTCAACAGGACTCTGCGTCTTCACTCTTTCCTAACAACCCTAAACATAACCCTAACCGCAACAAGAAGCTCAACCCGAGTTAGACCCGAAAAAACACGTACGGTGCCACTTTCTGCCATCAAAAAGTGCTCTCAGCGGAAGCCTTTGGGTACACCTGAACTCCCTGGGGGAGTCTTTACGCAACCCCACACTCAACAGGACTCTGCGTCTTCACTCTTTCCTAACAACCCTAAACATAACCCTAACCGCAACAAGAAGCTCAACCCGAGTTAGACCCGAAAAAACACGTACGGTGCCACTTTCTGCCATCAAAAAGTGCTCTCAGCGGAAGCCTTTGGGTACACCTGAACTCCCTGGGGGAGCCTTTACGCAACCCCACACTCAACAGGACTCTGCGTCTTCACTCTTTCCTAACAGCCCTAAACATAACCCTAACCGCAACAAGAAGCTGAACCCGAGTTAGACCCGAAAAAACACGTACGGTGCCACTTTCTGCCATCAAAAAGTGCTCTCAGCGGAAGCCTTTGGGTACACCTGAACTCCCTGGGGGAGCCTTTACCCAACCCCACACTCAACAGGACTCTGCGTCTTCACTCTTTCCTAACAACCCTAAACATAACCCTAACCGCAACAAGAAGCTCAACCCGAGTTAGACCCGAAAAAACACGTACGGTGCCACTTTCTGCCATCAAAAAGTGCTCTCAGCGGAAGCCTTTGGGTACACCTGAACTCCCTGGGGGAGCCTTTACGCAACCCCACACTCAACAGGACTCTGCGTCTTCACTCTTTCCTAACAACCCTAAACATAACCCTAACCGCAACAAGAAGCTCAACCCGAGTTAGACCCGAAAAAACACGTACGGTGCCACTTTCTGCCATCAAAAAGTGCTCTCAGCGGAAGCCTTTGGGTACACCTGAACTCCCTCGGGGAGCCTTTACGCAACCCCACACTCAACAGGACTCTGCGTCTTCACTCTTTCCTAACAACCCTAAACATAACCCTAACCGCAACAAGAAGCTGAACCCGAGTTAGACCCGAAAAAACACGTACGGTGCCACTTTCTGCCATCAAAAAGTGCTCTCAGCGGAAGCCTTTGGGTACACCTGAACTCCCTGGGGGAGCCTTTACGCAACCCCACACTCAACCGGACACTGCGTCTTCACTCTTTCCTAACAACCCTAAACATAACCCTAACCGCAACAAGAAGCTCAACCCGAGTTAGACCCGAAAAAACACGTACGGTGCCACTTTCTGCCATCAAAAAGTGCTCTCAGCGGAGGCCTTTGGGTACACCTGAACTCCCTGGGGGAGCCTTTACGCAACCCCACACTCAACAGGACTCTGCGTCTTCACTCTTTCCTAACAACCCTAAACATAACCCTAACCGCAACAAGAAGCTGAACCCGAGTTAGACCCGAAAAAACACGTACGGTGCCACTTTCTGCCATCAAAAAGTGCTCTCAGCGGAAGCCTTTGGGTACACCTGAACTCCCTGGGGGAGCCTTTACGCAACCCCACACTCAACAGGACTCTGCGTCTTCACTCTTTCCTAACAACCCTAAACATAACCCTAACCGCAACAAGAAGCTGAACCCGAGTTAGACCCGAAAAAACACGTACGGTGCCACTTTCTGCCATCAAAAAGTGCTCTCAGCGGAAGCCTTTGGGTACACCTGAACTCCCTGGGGGAGCCTTTACGCAACCCCACACTCAACAGGACTCTGCGTCTTCACTCTTTCCTAACAACCCTAAACATAACCCTAACCGCAACAAGAAGCTGAACCCGAGTTAGACCCGAAAAAACACGTACGGTGCCACTTTCTGCCATCAAAAAGTGCTCTCAGCGGAAGCCTTTGGGTACACCTGAACTCCCTGGGGGAGCCTTTACGCAACCCCACACTCAACAGGACTCTGCGTCTTCACTCTTTCCTAACAACCCTAAACATAACCCTAACCGCAACAAGAAGCTGAACCCGAGTTAGACCCGAAAAAACACGTACGGTGCCACTTTCTGCCATCAAAAAGTGCTCTCAGCGGAAGCCTTTGGGTACACCTGAACTCCCTGGGGGAGCCTTTACGCAACCCCACACTCAACAGGACTCTGCGTTTTCACTCTTTCCTAACAACCCTAAACATAACCCTAACCGCAACAAGAAGCTCAACCCGAGTTAGACCCGAAAAAACACGTACGGTGCCACTTTCTGCCATCAAAAAGTGCTCTCAGCGGAAGCCTTTGGGTACACCTGAACTCCCTGGGGGAGCCTTTACGCAACCCCACACTCAACAGGACTCTGCGTCTTCACTCTTTCCTAACAACCCTAAACATAACCCTAACCGCAACAAGAAGCTGAACCCGAGTTAGTCCCGAAAAAACACGTACGGTGCCACTTTCTGCCATCAAAAAGTGCTCTCAGCGGAAGCCTTTGGGTACACCTGAACTCCCTGGGGGAGCCTTTACGCAACCCCACACTCAACAGGACTCTGCGTCTTCACTCTTTCCTAACAACCCTAAACATAACCCTAACCGCAACAAGAAGCTGAACCCGAGTTAGACCCGAAAAAACACGTACGGTGCCACTTTCTGCCATCAAAAAGTGCTCTCAGCGGAAGCCTTTGGGTACACCTGAACTCCCTGGGGGAGCCTTTACGCAACCCCACACTCAACAGGACTCTGCGTCTTCACTCTTTCCTAACAACCCTAAACATAACCCTAACCGCAACAAGAAGCTGAACCCGAGTTAGACCCGAAAAAACACGTACGGTGCCACTTTCTGCCATCAAAAAGTGCTCTCAGCGGAAGCCTTTGGGTACACCTGAACTCCCTGGGGGAGCCTTTACGCAACCCCACACTCAACAGGACTCTGCGTCTTCACTCTTTCCTAACAACCCTAAACATAACCCTAACCGCAACAAGAAGCTGAACCCGAGTTAGACCCGAAAAAACACGTACGGTGCCACTTTCTGCCATCAAAAAGTGCTCTCAGCGGAAGCCTTTGGGTACACCTGAACTCCCTGGGGGAGCCTTTACGCAACCTCACACTCAACAGGACTCTGCGTCTTCACTCTTTCCTAACAACCCTAAACATAACCCTAACCGCAACAAGAAGCTGAACCCGAGTTAGACCCGAAAAAACACGTACGGTGCCACTTTCTGCCATCAAAAAGTGCTCTCAGCGGAAGCCTTTGGGTACACCTGAACTCCCTGGGGGAGCCTTTACGCAACCCCGCACTCAACAGGACTCTGCGTCTTCACTCTTTCCTAACAACCCTAAACATAACCCTAACCGCAACAAGAACCTGAACCCGAGTTAGAGCCGAAAAAACACGTACGGTGCCACTTTCTGCCATCCAAAAGTGCTCTCAGCGGAAGCCTTTGGGTACACCTGAACTCCCTGGGGGAGCCTTTACGCAACCCCACACTCAACAGGACTCTGCGTCTTCACTCTTTCCTAACAACCCTAAACATAACCCTAACCGCAACAAGAAGCTGAACCCGAGTTAGACCCGAAAAAACACGTACGGTGCCACTTTCTGCCATCAAAAAGTGCTCTCAGCGGAAGCCTTTGGGAACACCTGAACTCCCTGGGGGAGCCTTTACGCAACCCCACACTCAACAGGACTCTGCGTCTTCACTCTTTCCTAACAACCCTAAACATAACCCTAACCGCAACAAGAAGCTCAACCCGAGTTAGACCCGAAAAAACACGTACGGTGCCACTTTCTGCCATCAAAAAGTGCTCTCAGCGGAAGCCTTTGGGTACACCTGAACTCCCTGGGGGAGCCTTTACGCAACCCCACACTCAACAGGACTCTGCGTCTTCACTCTTTCCTAACAACCCTAAACATAACCCTAACCGCAACAAGAAGCTCAACCCGAGTTAGACCCGAAAAAACACGTACGGTGCCACTTTCTGCCATCAAAAAGTGCTCTCAGCGGAAGCCTTTGGGTACACCTGAACTCCCTGGGGGAGCCTTTACGCAACCCCACACTCAACAGGACTCTGCGTCTTCACTCTTTCCTAACAACCCTAAACATAACCCTAACCGCAACAAGAAGCTGAACCCGAGTTAGACCCGAAAAAACACGTACGGTGCCACTTTCTGCCATCAAAAAGTGCTCTCAGCGGAAGCCTTTGGGTACACCTGAACTCCCTGGGGGAGCCTTTACGCAACCCCACACTCAACAGGACTCTGCGTCTTCACTCTTTCCTAACAACCCTAAACATAACCCTAACCGCAACAAGAAGCTCAACCCGAGTTAGACCCGAAAAAACACGTACGGTGCCACTTTCTGCCATCAAAAAGTGCTCTCAGCGGAAGCCTTTGGGTACACCTGAACTCCCTGGGGGAGCCTTTACGCAACCCCACACTCAACAGGACTCTGCGTCTTCACTCTTTCCTAACAACCCTAAACATAACCCTAACCGCAACAAGAAGCTGAACCCGAGTTAGACCCGAAAAAACACGTACGGTGCCACTTTCTGCCATCAAAAAGTGCTCTCAGCGGAAGCCTTTGGGTACACCTGAACTCCCTGGGGGAGCCTTTACGCAACCCCACACTCAACAGGACTCTGCGTCTTCACTCTTTCCTAACAACCCTAAACATAACCCTAACCGGAACAAGAAGCTCAACCCGAGTTAGACCCGAAAAAACACGTACGGTGCCACTTTCTGCCATCAAAAAGTGCTCTCAGCGGAAGCCTTTGGGTACACCTGAACTCCCTGGGGGAGCCTTTACGCAACCCCACACTCAACAGGACTCTGCGTCTTCACTCTTTCCTAACAACCCTAAACATAACCCTAACCGCAACAAGAAGCTGAACCCGAGTTAGACCCGAAAAAACACGTACGGTGCCACTTTCTGCCATCAAAAAGTGCTCTCAGCGGAAGCCTTTGGGTACACCTGAACTCCCTGGGGGAGCCTTTACGCAACCCCACACTCAACAGGACTCTGCGTCTTCACTCTTTCCTAACAACCCTAAACATAACCCTAACCGGAACAAGAAGCTCAACCCGAGTTAGACCCGAAAAAACACGTACGGTGCCACTTTCTGCCATCAAAAAGTGCTCTCAGCGGAAGCCTTTGGGTACACCTGAACTCCCTGGGGGAGCCTTTACGCAACCCCACACTCAACAGGACTCTGCGTCTTCACTCTTTCCTAACAACCCTAAACATAACCCTAACCGCAACAAGAAGCTGAACCCGAGTTAGAGCCGAAAAAACACGTACGGTGCCACTTTCTGCCATCAAAAAGTGCTCTCAGCGGAAGCCTTTGGGTACACCTGAACTCCCTGGGGGAGCCTTTACGCAACCCCACTCTCAACAGGACTCTGCGTCTTCACTCTTTCCTAACAACCCTAAACATAACCCTAACCGCAACAAGAAGCTCAACCCGAGTTTGACCCGAAAAAACACGTACGGTGCCGCTTTCTGCCATCAAAAAGTGCTCTCAGCGGAAGCCTTTGGGTACACCTGAACTCCCTGGGGGAGCCTTTACGCAACCCCACACTCAACAGGACTCTGCGTCTTCACTCTTTCCTAACAACCCTAAACATAACCCTAACCGCAACAAGAAGCTGAACCCGAGTTAGACCCGAAAAAACACGTACGGTGCCACTTTCTGCCATCCAAAAGTGCTCTCAGCGGAAGCCTTTGGGTACACCTGAACTCCCTGGGGGAGCCTTTACGCAACCCCACACTCAACAGGACTCTGCGTCTTCACTCTTTCCTAACAACCCTAAACATAACCCTAACCGCAACAAGAAGCTCAACCCGAGTTAGACCCGAAAAAACACGTACGGTGCCACTTTCTGCCATCCAAAAGTGCTCTCAGCGGAAGCCTTTGGGTACACCTGAACTCCCTGGGGGAGCCTTTACGCAACCCCACACTCAACAGGACTCTGCGTCTTCACTCTTTCCTAACAACCCTAAACATAACCCTAACCGCAACAAGAAGCTGAACCCGAGTTAGACCCGAAAAAACACGTACGGTGCCACTTTCTGCCATCAAAAAGTGCTCTCAGCGGAAGCCTTTGGGTACACCTGAACTCCCTGGGGGAGCCTTTACGCAACCCCACACTCAACAGGACTCTGCGTCTTCACTCTTTCCTAACAACCCTAAACATAACCCTAACCGCAACTAGAAGTTGAACCCGAGTTAGACCCGAAAAAACACGTACGGTGCCACTTTCTGCCATCAAAAAGTGCTCTCAGCGGAAGCCTTTGGGTACACCTGAACTCCCTGGGGGAGCCTTTACGCAACCCCACACTCAACAGGACTCTGCGTCTTCACTCTTTCCTAACAACCCTAAACATAACCCTAACCGCAACAAGAAGCTGAACCCGAGTTAGACCCGAAAAAACACGTACGGTGCCACTTTCTGCCATCCAAAAGTGCTCTCAGCGGAAGCCTTTGGGTACACCTGAACTCCCTGGGGGAGCCTTTACGCAACCCCACACTCAACAGGACTCTGCGTCTTCACTCTTTCCTAACAACCCTAAACATAACCCTAACCGCAACAAGAAGCTGAACCCGAGTTAGACCCGAAAAAACACGTACGGTGCCACTTTCTGCCATCAAAAAGTGCTCTCAGCGGAAGCCTTTGGGTACACCTGAACTCCCTGGGGGAGCCTTTACGCAACCCCACACTCAACAGGACTCTGCGTCTTCACTCTTTCCTAACAACCCTAAACATAACCCTAACCGCAACAAGAAGCTCAACCCGAGTTAGACCCGAAAAAACATGTACGGTGCCACTTTCTGCCATCAAAAAGTGCTCTCAGCGGAAGCCTTTGGGTACACCTGAACTCCCTGGGGGAGCCTTTACGCAACCCCACACTCAACAGGACTCTGCGTCTTCACTCTTTCCTAACAACCCTAAACATAACCCTAACCGCAACAAGAAGCTGAACCCGAGTTAGACCCGAAAAAACACGTACGGTGCCACTTTCTGCCATCAAAAAGTGCTCTCAGCGGAAGCCTTTGGGTACACCTGAACTCCCTGGGGGAGCCTTTACGCAACCCCACATTCAACAGGACTCTGCGTCTTCACTCTTTCCTAACAACCCTAAACATAACCCTAACCGCAACAAGAAGCTGAACCCGAGTTAGACCCGAAAAAACACGTACGGTGCCACTTTCTGCCATCCAAAAGTGCTCTCAGCGGAAGCCTTTGGGTACACCTGAACTCCCTGGGGGAGCCTTTACGCAACCCCACACTCAACAGGACTCTGCGTCTTCACTCTTTCCTAACAACCCTAAACATAACCCTAACCGCAACAAGAAGCTGAACCCGAGTTAGACCTGAAAAAACACGTACGGTGCCACTTTCTGCCATCAAAAATGCTCTCAGCGGAAGCCTTTGGGTACACCTGAACTCCCTGGGGGAGCCTTTACGCAACCCCACACTCAACAGGACTCTGCGTCTTCACTCTTTCCTAACAACCCTAAACATAACCCTAACCGCAACAAGAAGCTCAACCCGAGTTAGACCCGAAAAAACACGTACGGTGCCACTTTCTGCCATCAAAAAGTGCTCTCAGCGGAAGCCTTTGGGTACACCTGAACTCCCTGGGGGAGCCTTTACGCAACCCCACACTCAACAGGACTCTGCGTCTTCACTCTTTCCTAACAACCCTAAACATAACCCTAACCGGAACAAGAAGCTCAACCCGAGTTAGACCCGAAAAAACACGTACGGTGCCACTTTCTGCCATCAAAAAGTGCTCTCAGCGGAAGCCTTTGGGTACACCTGAACTCCCTGGGGGAGCCTTTACGCAACCCCACACTCAACAGGACTCTGCGTCTTCACTCTTTCCTAACAACCCTAAACATAACCCTAACCGCAACAAGAAGCTGAACCCGAGTTAGACCCGAAAAAACACGTACGGTGCCACTTTCTGCCATCAAAAAGTGCTCTCAGCGGAAGCCTTTGGGTACACCTGAACTCCCTGGGGGAGCCTTTACGCAACCCCACACTCAACAGGACTCTGCGTCTTCACTCTTTCCTAACAACCCTAAACATAACCCTAACCGCAACAAGAAGCTCAACCCGAGTTAGACCCGAAAAAACACGTACGGTGCCACTTTCTGCCATCAAAAAGTGCTCTCAGCGGAAGCCTTTGGGTACACCTGAACTCCCTGGGGGAGCCTTTACGCAACCCCACACTCAACAGGACTCTGCGTCTTCACTCTTTCCTAACAACCCTAAACATAACCCTAACCGCAACAAGAAGCTGAACCCGAGTTAGACCCGAAAAAACACGTACGGTGCCACTTTCTGCCATCAAAAAGTGCTCTCAGCGGAAGCCTTTGGGTACACCTGAACTCCCTGGGGGAGCCTTTACGCAACCTCACACTCAACAGGACTCTGCGTCTTCACTCTTTCCTAACAACCCTAAACATAACCCTAACCGCAACAAGAAGCTGAACCCGAGTTAGACCCGAAAAAACACGTACGGTGCCACTTTCTGCCATCAAAAAGTGCTCTCAGCGGAAGCCTTTGGGTACACCTGAACTCCCTGGGGGAGCCTTTACGCAACCCCGCACTCAACAGGACTCTGCGTCTTCACTCTTTCCTAACAACCCTAAACATAACCCTAACCGCAACAAGAAGCTGAACCCGAGTTAGAGCCGAAAAAACACGTACGGTGCCACTTTCTGCCATCAAAAAGTGCTCTCAGCGGAAGCCTTTGGGTACACCTGAACTCCCTGGGGGAGCCTTTACGCAACCCCACACTCAACAGGACTCTGCGTCTTCACTCTTTCCTAACAACCCTAAACATAACCCTATCCGCAACAAGAAGCTGAACCCGAGTTAGACCCGAAAAAACACGTACGGTGCATATTTCTGCCATCAAAAAGTGCTCTCAGCGGAAGCCTTTGGGTACACCTGAACTCCCTGGGGGAGCCTTTACGCAACCCCACACTCAACAGGACTCTGCGTCTTCACTCTTTCCTAACAACCCTAAACATAACCCTAACCGCAACAAGAAGCTGAACCCGAGTTAGACCCGAAAAAACACGTACGGTGCCACTTTCTGCCATCAAAAAGTGCTCTCAGCGGAAGCCTTTGGGTACACCTGAACTCCCTGGGGGAGCCTTTACGCAACCCCACACTCAACAGGACTCTGCGTCTTCACTCTTTCCTAACAACCCTAAACATAACCCTAACCGCAACAAGAAGCTGAACCCGAGTTAGACCCGAAAAAACACGTACGGTGCCACTTTCTGCCATCAAAAAGTGCTCTCAGCGGAAGCCTTTGGGAACACCTGAACTCCCTGGGGGAGCCTTTACGCAACCCCACACTCAACAGGACTCTGCGTCTTCACTCTTTCCTAACAACCCTAAACATAACCCTAACCGCAACAAGAAGCTGAACCCGAGTTAGACCCGAAAAAACACGTACGGTGCCACTTTCTGCCATCAAAAAGTGCTCTCAGCGGAAGCCTTTGGGTACACCTGAACTCCCTGGGGGAGCCTTTACGCAACCCCACACTCAACAGGACTCTGCGTCTTCACTCTTTCCTAACAACCCTAAACATAAGCCTAACCGGAACAAGAAGCTGAACCCGAGTTAGACCCGAAAAAACACGTACGGTGCCGCTTTCTGCCATCAAAAAGTGCTCTCAGCGGAAGCCTTTGGGTACACCTGAACTCCCTGGGGGAGCCTTTACGCAACCCCACACTCAACAGGACTCTGCGTCTTCACTCTTTCCTAACAACCCTAAACATAACCCTAACCGCAACAAGAAGCTCAACCCGAGTTAGACCCGAAAAAACACATACGGTGCCACTTTCTGCCATCCAAAAGTGCTCTCAGCGGAAGCCTTTGGGTACACCTGAACTCCCTGGGGGAGCCTTTACGCAACCCCACACTCAACAGGACTCTGCGTCTTCACTCTTTCCTAACAACCCTAAACATAACCCTAACCGCAACAAGAAGCTCAACCCGAGTTAGACCCGAAAAAACACGTACGGTGCCACTTTCTGCCATCAAAAAGTGCTCTCAGCGGAAGCCTTTGGGTACACCTGAACTCCCTGGGGGAGCCTTTACGCAACCCCACACTCAACAGGACTCTGCGTCTTCACTCTTTCCTAACAACCCTAAACATAACCCTAACCGCAACAAGAAGCTGAACCCGAGTTAGACCCGAAAAAACACGTACGGTGCCACTTTCTGCCATCAAAAAGTGCTCTCAGCGGAAGCCTTTGGGTACACCTGAACTCCCTGGGGGAGCCTTTACGCAACCCCACACTCAACAGGACTCTGCGTCTTCACTCTTTCCTAACAACCCTAAACATAACCCTAACCGCAACAAGAAGCTCAACCCGAGTTAGACCCGAAAAAACACGTACGGTGCCACTTTCTGCCATCAAAAAGTGCTCTCAGCGGAAGCCTTTGGGTACACCTGAACTCCCTGGGGGAGCCTTTACGCAACCCCACACTCAACAGGACTCTGCGTCTTCACTCTTTCCTAACAACCCTAAACATAACCCTAACCGCAACAAGAAGCTGAACCCGAGTTAGACCCGAAAAAACACGTACGGTGCCACTTTCTGCCATCAAAAAGTGCTCTCAGCGGAAGCCTTTGGGTACACCTGAACTCCCTGGGGGAGCCTTTACGCAACCTCACACTCAACAGGACTCTGCGTCTTCACTCTTTCCTAACAACCCTAAACATAACCCTAACCGCAACAAGAAGCTGAACCCGAGTTAGACCCGAAAAAACACGTACGGTGCCACTTTCTGCCATCAAAAAGTGCTCTCAGCGGAAGCCTTTGGGTACACCTGAACTCCCTGGGGGAGCCTTTACGCAACCCCGCACTCAACAGGACTCTGCGTCTTCACTCTTTCCTAACAACCCTAAACATAACCCTAACCGCAACAAGAAGCTGAACCCGAGTTAGAGCCGAAAAAACACGTACGGTGCCACTTTCTGCCATCAAAAAGTGCTCTCAGCGGAAGCCTTTGGGTACACCTGAACTCCCTGGGGGAGCCTTTACGCAACCCCACACTCAACAGGACTCTGCGTCTTCACTCTTTCCTAACAACCCTAAACATAACCCTATCCGCAACAAGAAGCTCAACCCGAGTTAGACCCGAAAAAACACGTACGGTGCATATTTCTGCCATCAAAAAGTGCTCTCAGCGGAAGCCTTTGGGTACACCTGAACTCCCTGGGGGAGCCTTTACGCAACCCCACACTCAACAGGACTCTGCGTCTTCACTCTTTCCTAACAACCCTAAACATAACCCTAACCGCAACAAGAAGCTGAACCCGAGTTAGACCCGAAAAAACACGTACGGTGCCACTTTCTGCCATCAAAAAGTGCTCTCAGCGGAAGCCTTTGGGTACACCTGAACTCCCTGGGGGAGCCTTTACGCAACCCCACACTCAACAGGACTCTGCGTCTTCACTCTTTCCTAACAACCCTAAACATAACCCTAACCGCAACAAGAAGCTCAACCCGAGTTAGACCCGAAAAAACACGTACGGTGCCACTTTCTGCCATCAAAAAGTGCTCTCAGCGGAAGCCTTTGGGAACACCTGAACTCCCTGGGGGAGCCTTTACGCAACCCCACACTCAACAGGACTCTGCGTCTTCACTCTTTCCTAACAACCCTAAACATAACCCTAACCGCAACAAGAAGCTGAACCCGAGTTAGACCCGAAAAAACACGTACGGTGCCACTTTCTGCCATCAAAAAGTGCTCTCAGCGGAAGCCTTTGGGTACACCTGAACTCCCTGGGGGAGCCTTTACGCAACCCCACACTCAACAGGACTCTGCGTCTTCACTCTTTCCTAACAACCCTAAACATAAGCCTAACCGGAACAAGAAGCTGAACCCGAGTTAGACCCGAAAAAACACGTACGGTGCCGCTTTCTGCCATCAAAAAGTGCTCTCAGCGGAAGCCTTTGGGTACACCTGAACTCCCTGGGGGAGCCTTTACGCAACCCCACACTCAACAGGACTCTGCGTCTTCACTCTTTCCTAACAACCCTAAACATAACCCTAACCGCAACAAGAAGCTGAACCCGAGTTAGACCCGAAAAAACACGTACGGTGCCACTTTCTGCCATCAAAAAGTGCTCTCAGCGGAAGCCTTTGGGTACACCTGAACTCCCTGGGGGAGCCTTTACGCAACCCCACACTCAACAGGACTCTGCGTCTTCACTCTTTCCTAACAACCCTAAACATAACCCTAACCGCAACAAGAAGCTCAACCCGAGTTAGACCCGAAAAAACACGTACGGTGCCACTTTCTGCCATCAAAAAGTGCTCTCAGCGGAAGCCTTTGGGTACACCTGAACTCCCTGGGGGAGCCTTTACGCAACCCCACACTCAACGGGACTCTGCGTCTTCACTCTTTCCTAACAACCCTAAACATAACCCTAACCGCAACAAGAAGCTGAACCCGAGTTAGACCCGAAAAAACACGTACGGTGCCACTTTCTGCCATCAAAAAGTGCTCTCAGCGGAAGCCTTTGGGTACACCTGAACTCCCTGGGGGAGCCTTTACGCAACCCCGCACTCAACAGGACTCTGCGTCTTCACTCTTTCCTAACAACCCTAAACATAACCCTAACCGCAACAAGAAGCTGAACCCGAGTTAGACCCGAAAAAACACGTACGGTGCCACTTTCTGCCATCAAAAAGTGCTCTCAGCGGAAGCCTTTGAGTACACCTGAACTCCCTGGGGGAGCCTTTACGCAACCCCACACTCAACAGGACTCTGCGTCTTCACTCTTTCCTAACAACCCTAAACATAACCCTAACCGGAACAAGAAGCTCAACCCGAGTTAGAGCCGAAAAAACACGTACGGTGCCACTTTCTGCCATCAAAAAGTGCTCTCAGCGGAAGCCTTTGGGTACACCTGAACTCCCTGGGGGAGCCTTTACGCAACCCCACACTCAACAGGACTCTGCGTCTTCACTCTTTCCTAACAACCCTAAACATAACCCTAACCGCAACAAGAAGCTGAACCCGAGTTAGACCCGAAAAAACACGTACGGTGCCACTTTCTGCCATCAAAAAGTGCTCTCAGCGGAAGCCTTTGGGTACACCTGAACTCCCTGGGGGAGCCTTTACGCAACCTCACACTCAACAGGACTCTGCGTCTTCACTCTTTCCTAACAACCCTAAACATAACCCTAACCGCAACAAGAAGCTGAACCCGAGTTAGACCCGAAAAAACACGTACGGTGCCACTTTCTGCCATCAAAAAGTGCTCTCAGCGGAAGCCTTTGGGTACACCTGAACTCCCTGGGGGAGCCTTTACGCAACCTCACACTCAACAGGACTCTGCGTCTTCACTCTTTCCTAACAACCCTAAACATAACCCTAACCGCAACAAGAAGCTGAACCCGAGTTAGACCCGAAAAAACACGTACGGTGCCACTTTCTGCCATCAAAAAGTGCTCTCAGCGGAAGCCTTTGGGTACACCTGAACTCCCTGGGGGAGCCTTTACGCAACCCCGCACTCAACAGGACTCTGCGTCTTCACTCTTTCCTAACAACCCTAAACATAACCCTAACCGCAACAAGAAGCTGAACCCGAGTTAGAGCCGAAAAAACACGTACGGTGCCACTTTCTGCCATCAAAAAGTGCTCTCAGCGGAAGCCTTTGGGTACACCTGAACTCCCTGGGGGAGCCTTTACGCAACCCCACACTCAACAGGACTCTGCGTCTTCACTCTTTCCTAACAACCCTAAACATAACCCTAACCGCAACAAGAAGCTCAACCCGAGTTAGACCCGAAAAAACACGTACGGTGCATCTTTCTGCCATCAAAAAGTGCTCTCAGCGGAAGCCTTTGGGTACACCTGAACTCCCTGGGGGAGCCTTTACGCAACCCCACACTCAACAGGACTCTGCGTCTTCACTCTTTCCTAACAACCCTAAACATAACCCTAACCGCAACAAGAAGCTGAACCCGAGTTAGACCCGAAAAAACACGTACGGTGCCACTTTCTGCCATCAAAAAGTGCTCTCAGCGGAAGCCTTTGGGTACACCTGAACTCCCTGGGGGAGCCTTTACGCAAACCCACACTCAACAGGACTCTGCGTCTTCACTCTTTCCTAACAACCCTAAACATAACCCTAACCGCAACAAGAAGCTGAACCCGAGTTAGACCCGAAAAAACACGTACGGTGCCACTTTCTGCCATCAAAAAGTGCTCTCAGCGGAAGCCTTTGGGTACACCTGAACTCCCTGGGGGAGCCTTTACGCAACCCCACACTCAACAGGACTCTGAGTCTTCACTCTTTCCTAACAACCCTAAACATAACCCTAACCGCAACAAGAAGCTGAACCCGAGTTAGACCCGAAAAAACACGTACGGTGCCACTTTCTGCCATCAAAAAGTGCTCTCAGCGGAAGCCTTTGGGTACACCTGAACTCCCTGGGGGAGCCTTTACGCAACCCCACACTCAACAGGACTCTGCGTCTTCACTCTTTCCTAACAACCCTAAACATAACCCTAACCGCAACAAGAAGCTCAACCCGAGTTAGACCCGAAAAAACACGTACGGTGCCACTTTCTGCCATCAAAAAGTGCTCTCAGCGGAAGCCTTTGGGTACACCTGAACTCCCTGGGGGAGCCTTTACGCAACCCCACACTCAACAGGACTCTGCGTCTTCACTCTTTCCTAACAACCCTAAACATAACCCTAACCGCAACGAGAAGCTCAACCCGAGTTAGACCCGAAAAAACACGTACGGTGCCACTTTCTTCCATCAAAAAGTGCTCTCAGCGGAAGCCTTTGGGTACACCTGAACTCCCTGGGGGAGCCTTTACACAACCCCACACTCAACAGGACTCTGCGTCTTCACTCTTTCCTAACAACCCTAAACATAACCCTAACCGCAACAAGAAGCTCAACCCGAGTTAGACCCGAAAAAACACGTACGGTGCCACTTTCTGCCATCAAAAAGTGCTCTCAGCGGAAGCCTTTGGGTACACCTGAACTCCCTGGGGGAGCCTTTACGCAACCCCACACTCAACAGGACTCTGCGTCTTCACTCTTTCCTAACAACCCTAAACATAACCCTAACCGCAACAAGAAGCTCAACCCGAGTTAGACCCGAAAAAACACGTACGGTGCCACTTTCTGCCATCAAAAAGTGCTCTCAGCGGAAGCCTTTGGGTACACCTGAACTCCCTGGGGGAGCCTTTACGCAACCCCACACTCAACAGGACTCTGCGTCTTCACTCTTTCCTAACAACCCTAAACATAACCCTAACCGCAACAAGAAGCTCAACCCGAGTTAGACCCGAAAAAACACGTACGGTGCCACTTTCTGCCATCAAAAAGTGCTCTCAGCGGAAGCCTTTGGGTACACCTGAACTCCCTGGGGGAGCCTTTACGCAACCCCACACTCAACAGGACTCTGCGTCTTCACTCTTTCCTAACAACCCTAAACATAACCCTAACCGCAACAAGAAGCTCAACCCGAGTTAGACCCGAAAAAACACGTACGGTGCCACTTTCTGCCATCAAAAAGTGCTCTCAGCGGAAGCCTTTGCGTACACCTGAACTCCCTGGGGGAGCCTTTACGCAACCCCGCACTCAACAGGGCTCTGCGTCTTCACTCTTTCCTAACAACCCTAAACATAACCCTAACCGGAACAAGAAGCTCAACCCGAGTTAGACCCGAAAAAACACGTACGGTGCCACTTTCTGCCATCCAAAAGTGCTCTCAGCGGAAGCCTTTGGGTACACCTGAACTCCCTGGGGGAGCCTTTACGCAACCCCACACTCAACAGGACTCTGCGTCTTCACTCTTTCCTAACAACCCTAAACATAACCCTAACCGCAACAAGAAGCTCAACCCGAGTTAGACCCGAAAAAACACGTACGGTGCATCTTTCTGCCATCAAAAAGTGCTCTCAGCGGAAGCCTTTGGGTACACCTGAACTCCCTGGGGGAGCCTTTACGCAACCCCACACTCAACAGGACTCTGCGTCTTCACTCTTTCCTAACAACCCTAAACATAACCCTAACCGCAACAAGAAGCTGAACCCGAGTTAGACCCGAAAAAACACGTACGGTGCCACTTTCTGCCATCAAAAAGTGCTCTCAGCGGAAGCCTTTGGGTACACCTGAACTCCCTGGGGGAGCCTTTACGCAACCCCACACTCAACAGGACTCTGCGTCTTCACTCTTTCCTAACAACCCTAAACATAACCCTAACCGCAACAAGAAGCTGAACCCGAGTTAGACCCGAAAAAACACGTACGGTGCCACTTTCTGCCATCAAAAAGTGCTCTCAGCGGAAGCCTTTGGGTACACCTGAACTCCCTGGGGGAGCCTTTACGCAACCCCACACTCAACAGGACTCTGCGTCTTCACTCTTTCCTAACAACCCTAAACATAACCCTAACCGCAACAAGAAGCTCAACCCGAGTTAGACCCGAAAAAACACGTACGGTGCCACTTTCTGCCATCAAAAAGTGCTCTCAGCGGAAGCCTTTGGGTGCACCTGAACTCCCTGGGGGAGCCTTTACGCAACCCCACACTCAACAGGACTCTGCGTCTTCACTCTTTCCTAACAACCCTAAACATAACCCTAACCGCAACAAGAAGCTGAACCCGAGTTAGACCCGAAAAAACACGTACGGTGCCACTTTCTGCCATCAAAAAGTGCTCTCAGCGGAAGCCTTTGGGTACACCTGAACTCCCTGGGGGAGCCTTTACGCAACCCCACACTCAACAGGACTCTGCGTCTTCACTCTTTCCTAACAACCCTAAACATAACCCTAACCGCAACAAGAAGCTGAACCCGAGTTAGACCCGAAAAAACACGTACGGTGCCACTTTCTGCCATCAAAAAGTGCTCTCAGCGGAAGCCTATGGGTACACCTGAACTCCCTGGGGGAGCCTTTACGCAACCCCGCACTCAACAGGACTCTGCGTCTTCACTCTTTCCTAACAACCCTAAACATAACCCTAACCGCAACAAGAAGCTGAACCCGAGTTAGACCCGAAAAAACACGTACGGTGCCACTTTCTGCCATCAAAAAGTGCTCTCAGCGGAAGCCTTTGGGTACACCTGAACTCCCTGGGGGAGCCTTTACGCAACCCCACACTCAACCGGACTCTGCGTCTTCACTCTTTCCTAACAACCCTAAACATAACCCTAACCGCAACAAGAAGCTCAACCCGAGTTAGACCCAAAAAAACACGTACGGTGCATCTTTCTGCCATCAAAAAGTGCTCTCAGCGGAAGCCTTTGGGTACACCTGAACTCCCTGGGGGAGCCTTTACGCAACCCCACACTCAACAGGACTCTGCGTCTTCACTCTTTCCTAACAACCCTAAACATAACCCTAACCGCAACAAGAAGCTGAACCCGAGTTAGACCCGAAAAAACACGTACGGTGCCACTTTCTGCCATCAAAAAGTGCTCTCAGCGGAAGCCTTTGGGTACACCTGAACTCCCTGGGGGAGCCTTTACGCAAACCCACACTCAACAGGACTCTGCGTCTTCACTCTTTCCTAACAACCCTAAACATAACCCTAACCGCAACAAGAAGCTGAACCCGAGTTAGACCCGAAAAAACACGTACGGTGCCACTTTCTGCCATCAAAAAGTGCTCTCAGCGGAAGCCTTTGGGTACACCTGAACTCCCTGGGGGAGCCTTTACGCAACCCCACACTCAACAGGACTCTGCGTCTTCACTCTTTCCTAACAACCCTAAACATAACCCTAACCGCAACAAGAAGCTCAACCCGAGTTAAACCCGAAAAAACACGTACGGTGCCACTTTCTGCCATCAAAAAGTGCTCTCAGCGGAAGCCTTTGGGTACACCTGAACTCCCTGGGGGAGCCTTTACGCAACCCCACACTCAACAGGACTCTGAGTCTTCACTCTTTCCTAACAACCCTAAACATAACCCTAACCGCAACAAGAAGCTCAACCCGAGTTAGACCCGAAAAAACACGTACGGTGCCACTTTCTGCCATCCAAAAGTGCTCTCAGCGGAAGCCTTTGGGTACACCTGAACTCCCTGGGGGAGCCTTTACGCAACCCCACACTCAACAGGACTCTGCGTCTTCACTCTTTCCTAACAACCCTAAACATAACCCTAACCGCAACAAGAAGCTCAACCCGAGTTAGACCCGAAAAAACACGTACGGTGCCACTTTCTGCCATCAAAAAGTGCTCTCAGCGGAAGCCTTTGGGTACACCTGAACTCCCTGGGGGAGCCTTTACGCAACCCCACACTCAACAGGACTCTGCGTCTTCACTCTTTCCTAACAACCCTAAACACAACCCTAACCGCAACAAGAAGCTGAACCCGATTTAGACCCGAAAAAACACGTACGGTGCCACTTTCTGCCATCAAAAAGTGCTCTCAGCGGAAGCCTATGGGTACACCTGAACTCCCTGGGGGAGCCTTTACGCAACCCCGCACTCAACAGGACTCTGCGTCTTCACTCTTTCCTAACAACCCTAAACATAACCCTAACCGCAACAAGAAGCTGAACCCGAGTTAGAGCCGAAAAAACACGTACGGTGCCACATTCTGCCATCAAAAAGTGCTCTCAGCGGAAGCCTTTGGGTACACCTGAACTCCCTGGGGGAGCCTTTACGCAACCCCACACTCAACAGGACTCTGCGTCTTCACTCTTTCCTAACAACCCTAAACATAACCCTAACCGCAACAAGAAGCTGAACCCGAGTTAGACCCGAAAAAACACGTACGGTGCATCTTTCTGCCATCAAAAAGTGCTCTCAGCGGAAGCCTTTGGGTACACCTGAACTCCCTGGGGGAGCCTTTACGCAACCCCACACTCAACAGGACTCTGCGTCTTCACTCTTTCCTAACAACCCTAAACATAACCCTAACCGCAACAAGAAGCTGAACCCGAGTTAGACCCGAAAAAACACGTACGGTGCCACTTTCTGCCATCAAAAAGTGCTCTCAGCGGAAGCCTTTGGGTACACCTGAACTCCCTGGGGGAGCCTTTACGCAAACCCACACTCAACAGGACTCTGCGTCTTCACTCTTTCCTAACAACCCTAAACATAACCCTAACCGCAACAAGAAGCTGAACCCGAGTTAGACCCGAAAAAACACGTACGGTGCCACTTTCTGCCATCAAAAAGTGCTCTCAGCGGAAGCCTTTGGGTACACCTGAACTCCCTGGGGGAGCCTTTACGCAACCCCACACTCAACAGGACTCTGCGTCTTCACTCTTTCCTAACAACCCTAAACATAACCCTAACCGCAACAAGAAGCTCAACCCGAGTTAGACCCGAAAAAACACGTACGGTGCCACTTTCTGCCATCAAAAAGTGCTCTCAGCGGAAGCCTTTGGGTACACCTGAACTCCCTGGGGGAGCCTTTACGCAACCCCACACTCAACAGGACTCTGCGTCTTCACTCTTTCCTAACAACCCTAAACATAACCCTAACCGCAACAAGAAGCTGAACCCGAGTTAGACCCGAAAAAACACGTACGGTGCCACTTTCTGCCATCAAAAAGTGCTCTCAGCGGAAGCCTTTGGGTACACCTGAACTCCCTGGGGGAGCCTTTACGCAACCCCACACTCAACAGGACTCTGCGTCTTCACTCTTTCCTAACAACCCTAAACATAACCCTAACCGCAACAAGAAGCTGAACCCGAGTTAGACCCGAAAAAACACATACGGTGCCACTTTCTGCCATCAAAAAGTGCTCTCAGCGGAAGCCTATGGGTACACCTGAACTCCCTGGGGGAGCCTTTACGCAACCCCGCACTCAACAGGACTCTGCGTCTTCACTCTTTCCTAACAACCCTAAACATAACCCTAACCGCAACAAGAAGCTGAACCCGAGTTAGACCCGAAAAAACACGTACGGTGCCACTTTCTGCCATCAAAAAGTGCTCTCAGCGGAAGCCTTTGGGTACACCTGAACTCCCTGGGGGAGCCTTTACGCAACCCCACACTCAACAGGACTCTGCGTCTTCACTCTTTCCTAACAACCCTAAACATAACCCTAACCGCAACAAGAAGCTCAACCCGAGTTAGACCCGAAAAAACACGTAAGGTGCATCTTTCTGCCATCAAAAAGTGCTCTCAGCGGAAGCCTTTGGGTACACCTGAACTCCCTGGGGGAGCCTTTACGCAACCCCACACTCAACAGGACTCTGCGTCTTCACTCTTTCCTAACAACCCTAAACATAACCCTAACCGCAACAAGAAGCTGAACCCGAGTTAGAGCCGAAAAAACACGTACGGTGCCACTTTCTGCCATCAAAAAGTGCTCTCAGCGGAAGCCTTTGGGTACACCTGAACTCCCTGGGGGAGCCTTTACGCAACCCCACACTCAACAGGACTCTGCGTCTTCACTCTTTCCTAACAACCCTAAACATAACCCTAACCGCAACAAGAAGCTGAACCCGAGTTAGACCCGAAAAAACACGTACGGTGCCACTTTCTGCCATCAAAAAGTGCTCTCAGCGGAAGCCTTTGGGTACACCTGAACTCCCTGGGGGAGCCTTTACGCAACCCCACACTCAACAGGACTCTGCGTCTTCACTCTTTCCTAACAACCCTAAACATAACCCTAACCGCAACAAGAAGCTGAACCCGAGTTAGACCCGAAAAAACACGTA
Organism: Anser anser; assembly: GCF_964211835.1. Lineage (NCBI taxonomy): Eukaryota > Metazoa > Chordata > Aves > Anseriformes > Anatidae > Anser > Anser anser. The sequence goes on from NW_028154212.1 coordinate 40,579, forward strand.
CGGTGCCACTTTCTGCCATCAAAAAGTGCTCTCAGCGGAAGCCTTTGGGTACACCTGAACTCCCTGGGGGAGCCTTTACGCAACCCCACACTCAACAGGACTCTGCGTCTTCACTCTTTCCTAACAACCCTAAACATAACCCTAACCGCAACAAGAAGCTGAACCCGAGTTAGACCCGAAAAAACACGTACGGTGCCACTTTCTGCCATCAAAAAGTGCTCTCAGCGGAAGCCTTTGGGTACACCTGAACTCCCTGGGGGAGCCTTTACGCAACCCCACACTCAACAGGACTCTGCGTCTTCACTCTTTCCTAACAACCCTAAACATAACCCTAACCGCAACAAGAAGCTCAACCCGAGTTAGACCCGAAAAAACACGTACGGTGCCACTTTCTGCCATCAAAAAGTGCTCTCAGCGGAAGCCTTTGGGTACACCTGAACTCCCTGGGGGAGCCTTTACGCAACCCCACACTCAACAGGACTCTGCGTCTTCACTCTTTCCTAACAACCCTAAACATAACCCTAACCGCAACAAGAAGCTGAACCCGAGTTAGACCCGAAAAAACACGTACGGTGCCACTTTCTGCCATCAAAAAGTGCTCTCAGCGGAAGCCTTTGGGTACACCTGAACTCCCTGGGGGAGCCTTTACGCAACCCCACACTCAACAGGACTCTGCGTCTTCACTCTTTCCTAACAACCCTAAACATAACCCTAACCGCAACAAGAAGCTGAACCCGAGTTAGACCCGAAAAAACACGTACGGTGCCACTTTCTGCCATCAAAAAGTGCTCTCAGCGGAAGCCTTTGGGTACACCTGAACTCCCTGGGGGAGCCTTTACGCAACCCCACACTCAACAGGACTCTGCGTCTTCACTCTTTCCTAACAACCCTAAACATAACCCTAACCGCAACAAGAAGCTCAACCCGAGTTAGACCCGAATAAACACGTACGTTGCCACTTTCTGCCATCAAAAAGTGCTCTCAGCGGAAGCCTTTGGGTACACCTGAACTCCCTGGGGGAGCCTTTACGCAACCCCACACTCAACAGGACTCTGCGTCTTCACTCTTTCCTAACAACCCTAAACATAACCCTAACCGCAACAAGAAGCTGAACCCGAGTTAGACCCGAAAAAACACGTACGGTGCCACTTTCTGCCATCAAAAAGTGCTCTCAGCGGAAGCCTTTGGGTACACCTGAACTCCCTGGAGGAGCCTTTACGCAACCCCACACTCAACAGGACTCTGCGTCTTCACTCTTTCCTAACAACCCTAAACATAACCCTAACCGCAACAAGAAGCTGAACCCGAGTTAGAGCCGAAAAAACACGTACGGTGCCACTTTCTGCCATCAAAAAGTGCTCTCAGTGGAAGCCTTTGGGTACACCTGAACTCCCTGGGGGAGCCTTTACGCAACCCCACACTCAACAGGACTCTGCGTCTTCACTCTTTCCTAACAACCCTAAACATAACCCTAACCGCAACAAGAAGCTCAACCCGAGTTAGACCCGAAAAAACACGTACGGTGCCACTTTCTGCCATCCAAAAGTGCTCTCAGCGGAAGCCTTTGGGTACACCTGAACTCCCTGGGGGAGCCTTTACGCAACCCCACACTCAACAGGACTCTGCGTCTTCACTCTTTCCTAACAACCCTAAACATAACCCTAACCGCAACAAGAAGCTGAACCCGAGTTAGACCCGAAAAAACACGTACGGTGCCACTTTCTGCCATCAAAAAGTGCTCTCAGCGGAAGCCTTTGGGTACACCTGAACTCCCTGGGGGAGCCTTTACGCAACCCCACACTCAACAGGACTCTGCGTCTTCACTCTTTCCTAACAACCCTAAACATAACCCTAACCGCAACAAGAAGCTGAACCCGAGTTAGAGCCGAAAAAACACGTACGGTGCCACTTTCTGCCATCAAAAAGTGCTCTCAGCGGAAGCCTTTGGGTACACCTGAACTCCCTGGGGGAGCCTTTACGCAACCCCACACTCAACAGGACTCTGCGTCTTCACTCTTTCCTAACAACCCTAAACATAACCCTAACCGCAACAAGAAGCTGAACCCGAGTTAGACCCGAAAAAACACGTACGGTGCCACTTTCTGCCATCAAAAAGTGCTCTCAGCGGAAGCCTTTGGGTACACCTGAACTCCCTGGGGGAGCCTTTACGCAACCCCACACTCAACAGGACTCTGCGTCTTCACTCTTTCCTAACAACCCTAAACATAACCCTAACCGCAACAAGAAGCTGAACCCGAGTTAGACCCGAAAAAACACGTACGGTGCCACTTTCTGCCATCCAAAAGTGCTCTCAGCGGAAGCCTTTGGGTACACCTGAACTCCCTGGGGGAGCCTTTACGCAACCCCACACTCAACAGGACTCTGCGTCTTCACTCTTTCCTAACAACCCTAAACATAACCCTAACCGCAACAAGAAGCTGAACCCGAGTTAGACCCGAAAAAACACGTACGGTGCCACTTTCTGCCATCCAAAAGTGCTCTCAGCGGAAGCCTTTGGGTACACCTGAACTCCCTGGGGGAGCCTTTACGCAACCCCACACTCAACAGGACTCTGCGTCTTCACTCTTTCCTAACAACCCTAAACATAACCCTAACCGCAACAAGAAGCTGAACCCGAGTTAGACCCGAAAAAACACGTACGGTGCCACTTTCTGCCATCAAAAAGTGCTCTCAGCGGAAGCCTTTGGGTACACCTGAACTCCCTGGGGGAGCCTTTACGCAACCCCACACTCAACAGGACTCTGCGTCTTCACTCTTTCCTAACAACCCTAAACATAACCCTAACCGCAACAAGAAGCTCAACCCGAGTTAGACCCGAAAAAACACGTACGGTGCCACTTTCTGCCATCAAAAAGTGCTCTCAGCGGAAGCCTTTGGGTACACCTGAACTCCCTGGGGGAGCCTTTACGCAACCCCACACTCAACAGGACTCTGCGTCTTCACTCTTTCCTAACAACCCTAAACATAACCCTAACCGCAACAAGAAGCTGAACCCGAGTTAGACCCGAAAAAACACGTACGGTGCCACTTTCTGCCATCCAAAAGTGCTCTCAGCGGAAGCCTTTGGGTACACCTGAACTCCCTGGGGGAGCCTTTACGCAACCCCACACTCAACAGGACTCTGCGTCTTCACTCTTTCCTAACAACCCTAAACATAACCCTAACCGCAACAAGAAGCTCAACCCGAGTTAGACCCGAAAAAACACGTACGGTGCCACTTTATGCCATCAAAAAGTGCTCTCAGCGGAAGCCTTTGGGTACACCTGAACTCCCTGGGGGAGCCTTTACGCAACCCCACACTCAACAGGACTCTGCGTCTTCACTCTTTCCTAACAACCCTAAACATAACCCTAACCGCAACAAGAAGCTGAACCCGAGTTAGACCCGAAAAAACACGTACGGTGCCACTTTCTGCCATCAAAAGTGCTCTCAGCGGAAGCCTTTGGGTACACCTGAACTCCCTGGGGGAGCCTTTACGCAACCCCACACTCAACAGGACTCTGCGTCTTCACATTCTTTCTACAACCCTAAACATAACCCTAACCGCAACAGAGCTGAACCCGAGTTAGAGCCGAAAAAACACGTACGGTGCCACTTTCTGCCATCAAAAAGTGCTCTCAGCGGAAGCCTTTGGGTACACCTGAACTCCCTGGGGGAGCCTTTACGCAACCCCACACTCAACAGGACTCTGCGTCGTCAC
>NW_028154211.1:0-52714 GCF_964211835.1 Anser anser
GGAGGCGACTGCGTTTCAGGTGGGCGATCTGAATGTGGAGGAGAAGACGGGACGGATTGTGCGGGCCTGGAAGTACACGGGCGAGGCGAAGCGGAAACTTGGGCCGCCGAAGTCCCGGAAATCTGTGCGGACGATCAACCTGTCAGATCAGGCGATCGAGGCGTGCGGCGATCTAAAGGGGCGCGCACCGGATGAGTTCGTGTTCACAAATCGTCTCGGGCGCCCGGTCACTGCTCAACTTTTTCACAACAAGGCGTGGCGGCCGATGATAGCGGAGCTGTCCGACAGATTAGGGAAGAAGCCGCGGCCACATGATCTTCGGCATTCGTGCGCAAGTTGGATGATCGCGGCCGGGGTGCCGCTGCCTGTCATTCAGCAGCACCTCGGCCACGAGTCGATCACGACGACGATCAACATTTACGGGCATCTGGATCGCCGTGCCGCGCAAGCAGCATCGGCAGCCCTCACAGCAGCACTCGAAGGGCTCTGACCTTTATCGTGGCAGCTCGCTTTTGTATTGCGGGCAGAAGGCGGAGACTGCCGCGCCAACGAGTTGTCCTGCATTCTCAGGCGTCCAACTGTCAGGGCCGTTGAAGTAGGTCATCAGCGAAATGTCCATGAACTCTTCGCCTTTCCTGAAGCTGGCGCAGGCTGTTCGTCCGGCTTCGAGTGCCGTTGAATCTGGGGTGTCAGGGAATCCGATGAGTGTCAGTGTCCCCAGGAATAGGAACTCGGGGTCGTCGGCCGGGTTGTAGTTGGTCGTTGCAGCAGCATGTGAGGTCGTCGTGACTGGTGGTGCGGCTGCGACGGTTGTTCGCACTGTTGTAGTCGTCGGCCTGACCGTTGTCGTGGTGGTCGGTGCCGCTTCGGATGTGGTGGTTTCTGCGGCGACTGTTTCGGCATCGTCTTTGCGGTTGGCAAGAGCGTTGACGCCGAAGTATGCGGCGATGAGCACTGCGACTACGCCTGCGCCGATGAGTGCTCGTTTGCGATCTTTGGCGAGCTTCTCGGGGTCAATGGGCTCGGGTGGCGCGGGTGGTGGTGTCGGTTGAGGCAGGGGCTGTGTGGCACTAGTCCACTGTTGGCCGTCCCAGTAGCGGAACTGCTGGTTGCCTTCTGGGTCGGGATGCCAGCCGGGGCCAGGTGTGGTCATTGTCGTGCCTTTCAGGTGGGGGCGCTTAGTTTGAGCGTCGGTCCAGTTCGGAATTAATGTAAGCCCGCTCGTGCGGGGTCAGCGTTCGGACCCGCACGAGAAGCGTGTGCAGGTCTGTCCAGAGTTCCCAGGCGCATTCGTCGTCGGGCTGTCCTCGCGTCCAAACGAGTGCATTGACGAGAGAGTCGAGAGGGATCAGTAGCCGTGCTGCGAGTTCGTCGACCAGTTTCTCTTCGCGGGCCTCGTAGCGTGGATCTGTGGAGGGGAGTCCGCGCTCGAGATGGATCAACTCGTGAGTGAGGACTGATCGTCGTGCGGCTTGTGTGAGGGTGCGGCAGATGCATATGTCGGTGCCGTCTGTGTAGCCCGCTACGCCCCTCGGGGAGTTCGCGGGTGCAGTCGATCACGGTGTCGGCGTGTTTGTTTCGCGCTGTCCGCCAAGGGTGGTATCGGGTCATGCGCGGACTGTAGACAGTGATACCGACAACTTAGAACACGACTAGTCGGATCTGGTTTCCTTGTTTCTCCTGGACGCCGCGATTGGCGGCGAAGCGGTAATCGGACGGACAACCCTGAGCGGTTGATTCTGGGAAGTCTCGTCCTCAGGCTTGACACCGATCTTGCTGGCGGCCATGACTCGGATGATCTCGTCTAGGGCGTCGCGTTCTCGTTGGTCGAGAAGGTCGGCTTCGGAGGGTGGGGTGTAGGGCTTCGCACTTCGCGGGTCTGGCCGATCCAGCGGGATAGTTCGCGTACGTCGATGCGGAGGGCGTCGGCGATCTTAGCGACTGTGGCTGGTTTTGGTTTGGCGTTGCCGGCGCGGATGTTGGTGATGGTAGATGTGCCGATTCCGAGGTGTTCGGCTAGTGCGCGGTGCGAGGGGGATTCGCCGTCACGCTTGTCCACGAAGCCAGCTTTGACGAGCGCTGCGTCCCACAGATCGTCTGTGGTGGGTCCGGGGTTCATGTCTACAAACGTTCCTCACGGCGGCAGTGTTCGAATAGTCAGAGTGTAGACGCGCTGTCTACAAATTCCATCACTGTGATCTGCATTGCTTGAGGTATGGGTCGAAAATCGCCAATTCAGGTGTAGACAAAAGTGTCTACACCGTCTACTGTCTTGTGGGACGGTAGACAGAGCGTCTACAGTGAAACGGAAAGGCAAAGCCATGAAAAACAAGCAATCTGAATGGAGGCTCGACGTGATCGTGAACGCCGACCTGTTGGTCGAATACATGGAGTACAACGACATGTCCGTCCGAGAACTGGCATCGAGGGTGAAGTGCTCCCACTCCACCATCGGCCACTACCGAACTGGCAAGCGAAAGCACTGCCCGCAGAACCGGGCGAAGCTGATCGCCAAGGAGCTTCGAGCCCCCAGGAAGGCCCTTTTTATGCCTGAACCGTTGCGTGTCACGCGTGACAAACGACAATTGGTTTCGGCATGAAGGCACGAAAAAGCCCGCCTCTTGCAGGAGGACGGGCGAGGCAATCACCAATCGGAAGGAAAAGCGAATGCACGTAAAGGATATCACTCCTGAGTTGCAGGAAGCAGTGGACAGATTTGATGACGTGTTCGACTTTCACTACCCGCATCTGCGGGTTCCGGGGACCGTCGGCGTAACGCACGAAGGCTGCACGGTTGAGGCCCTCGACGCTGCGACTGACTTGTTCATCGACTCACTGCCTGTGTCGGTGATCCTATGACCACTCTGACTGGATTCCAGCTTCCCGAACCTCTCGCTCCTGGCACCGCGGAGTGGTGGACGAAGTACTCGGCGTCGAAGGTCGCAGCGATCTGTGGTTTGTCGAAGTGGGACACCGAACGATCGATCTACGACGGCATCACAGGCGTAGTGCCGCCGCAGCCGCAGACCGATGTGCAGGGCCGCGGGCATGAGTTCGAGCCGCTGATTCGTGGTTGGTTCTCGAACATGCATCTCGATTGGACGATCGAGGAAACGTCGACATGGCAGCACAGTCTTCGTGATTGGCAGACAGCGGATCCGGACGGGATTGTCACGTTGCCTGACGGCACGGTCGAACTGTTGGAGATCAAGACAGCCGACGACATTCACTCGTGGGGTGATGAGGTTCCGATCGGTTATCTGGTGCAGGTGATGTGGCAGATGGATGTGATCGGTGCTCGCCGTACGCATCTCGCGGCGTGCGGTCCGTTCGAACTGTTCCATCGTCGCCCGAAGGTGTTTGTCATCGACTACGACGCTCGGGATGCGGCGGTGCTGCGGGAGCGGGTGTTGAAGTTCCAGGCGCGTGTTGAGGCTGGCGATCAGCCGGCGGCGGATCATTCGCGTGATTGTGATCGGTTGTCGGTTCGGTATGCGAATACATCGATTGCTGATGATCCGGGTGTGGATGTTCCGGCGGAGATCGCGGTTCCGTATTTGGAGGCGTTTGCGGCGGAAGCTGCTGTGGCGCTGGAGAAGAAGCGGACCGGGTCGGTGCTCCTCGAATACTTGGGTTCGTCGAAGAAGGCGACGTTCAACGGTCACACGATCGCGTCGCGTGTCAATAGCAAGGGTGCGCCGTCTATCCGCGCCACGTCTGGCCTCGCGGAGAAGGCTCCCGAAATCTTGAAGCCACGAAAGGCAGAAGCAGCATGACTGAGTACCTGATCGCAACGTCCGGGTGTGATGACACAACACGCGCCTTCGTCATCCTGACCGACGCCGAAGCGGAAACCGTGAAGACGATCGCTTCGGCGATCAACGTTCGCGCCGGAGGCTGCAAGCCCTCCCTATCCATCAGCCTGTGGGCTGATGCCAGCGCCTATGAACGTGAAGAAGCCACCGAACCGATCGACGAGGACTGATGACGATGACCGAGATCGCAGTACACACAGGATCCGCACTAGCGGTTTCGCCCGAACAGGACTTCTGGACCCCGAAGCAGGAATCGGCGCTCGCTCAGATCGGCGTCGAGAAAGCATCGAAAGCTGACTTGGCCGTGTTCTTTCACCAGTGCCAGCGCACCGGCTTGGATCCGTTTGCGCGCCAGATCTACATGATCGAACGCAAGGGGAAGCAGACCATCCAGACCGGGATCGACGGGTTTCGTCTGATCGCTCGACGCGCTACCGACGCCGCTCGTGGCACGTTCGGCTACGAGGACACCCTGTGGTGCGGAGAAGACGGCAAGTGGACCGACGTCTGGTTGCAGCGTGAGCAGCCCCGCGCCGCGAAGGTCACCGTGATTCGTGACGGTGCACGCTATCCCGCAATCGCGCTCTGGAACGAGTACGTGGGAACCAAGTTCAACGGCGATGTGACGCAGATGTGGGCCACGAAGGGCGCACTGATGTTGGCGAAATGCGCTGAGGCGTTGGCATTGCGTAAGGCATTCCCGCAGGACTTGTCCGGTCTGTACACCTCGGATGAGATGCAGCAGGCGGACAACGGGCAGCAAGGCTCGACTCGTCAGCGCCCTCAGCAGTCGACGCAAGCACGCCCGCGGTCGATCACTGAAGCGTTGGGTGAACCGTCTGTGGACGTGGATTCTTTGCTTGCTGCGATTGAGGCTGCTGAGTCGAAGGATGTGTTGCGGGAGCTGTGGAAGCAGACTGCGACGTTGCCGGCGCAGGAGAAGGACGACATTCAGGCGTTGATCATGGGGCGCATTCAGGGGATGTCGGAGCCTGAGTCGGATGGCGCCTCGCTGCCTGAGCCTGAGCAGTTGCCGTTGGACGCTGAGCCTGTTGACGCGGAGACGGTGGAAGAGCAGGTGGCGTCATGAGCCTCTACTTCCGCGATACGTGCACGTGCAGTGGTCCGGTGCCGGGATGGAACCAGCACGAAGCCTGGTGCGGCACTCGTGAGGACCGTGGTGGCCCGTACAACCGCTGGACACATCCCGGACGCGAACCTCCCCACCGAAACCCCCAAGGACGCAGCATGACCTGGACGCGAATCGACTGCGCTCGAAGCGACGAAGTGTATGAGGCGATCGAGAACCGTGCTCCGCTCGCGGGACGCTCCGACATGGGCGGTGAGTTCGGCGAACCTCGCATCGAAACCATCTGGGGCAACAGGGAAACCGAAGTTGAAGTCCTCAAGAACGTGCGCCACCCGCGCTACGAATGGGACTCCCAAGCCGGAGACCGCGAACCCTGCGAACACTACGAATGGACAAACTGATGACCACTGCTGGTGAGCAGCTCAGGTTGGACGGGCAAGACGCAGCCCTCGCAGCCGCAACAGTCGGACACCACGACCACCCCAACCACATCGAAACCGCCCTCACCGAACTCATCCGATCCGGCCGCGAATTCTCCGCCGACCACGTCCGCGACGCAGTCCCACCCGAAACCCGCGACTGGCTCCGCGCAGGCAATGGAAACGTCCTCTCATCCATCATCGGCAATGCGTCACGCCGCGGCCACATCGCCCAAACCGGATGGTGCCAACCCGCACGAAAAGAACGCCACTCCAACCCGAACCGAGTATGGAAAGGCGCCGCATGATCCGCGAAGCCTCACTCCGAGTGCCCATCACCCACCCCAACATCGGCACCTACAGCGCCCTCAGCGAAGTCACCATCGTCCACAAAGACGAACACGGCTACACCATCTGCCTCGACAACGGACACCCCCGCGGCGGCCTCTGCCACCTCGCCGTCGTCCAACGCAACCAGCTGTACATCCCACACGAGAAACGAGAAGCAGCATGACGACCACCGAACAACGCCGGCACATACCACCCGACGAAGTGTTCACCATCGACGAGGCCGCGCTACGGCTCAGGTGCAGCCCCACCTACTACCGCGAGCAACTGCGATCGCAGAAGTGGCCCGGCAGGGAAGATCGCCAACAAGTGGCGCGTCACTGAAGCGGACATCAAAGAAACCTTGGAGATCGTGTACTCGAATCCGATCTTCCGCCCGCGACCGGATCCGGTGTCAGCCCGCCCTGGCACTCGCCGACGCTACGAACGACACAACCGCCGCAAGTAAGGACAGCCCTACCGTGCCCAAAGACAAGCGGATCTATATCAATCTGGCGGTGGATATGGACCGCAATCCGAAGTACATCAACCTCACAGACGGGCAGAAGTGGTTGATCGTGAAAGCCATCATGCACTGCCGTGAGTACCCCAACGACGGCAATCTGCCGCTGCCTGTGTGGGTGAAGATGGGAACAAAGCGCAACAGATTTCGGTGGAATCTTGCGGAGCGATCACAATTTTGGAATCAAAAAATGTCGCGATTGTTCACGACTATGCCGAACATAATCAGACCATCGCGGAGATCGAAAGTCTCGAAATGAGAAGATCGCCGCAGGTCAGAAGGGGGGCAAGGCCAGGGCAGCGAACCGGGCGCATGCCAACGAAACGCAAGCAGACGGGCTAGCAGCTGCTAAGCAGGACCTCAAGCAGAATCAAGCAGAGATAGAGATAGAGAAAGAGAAAGAACTACTTACTTACGTAAGTAGTTCACCTCACCTAAGAGACGCGCCGGCGAGACCGCGGGGAGTGCGAGACATCGCTGAGCATCTCAACGGGACAGCGCACTCCGCTGAGGCGCACATCATCGCAAGGGCCTACTCGGATTCCTGCCCGTCGCCAGTCCCAGGCGATTTGATTTCGAAGATCGCGCAAGCTGTCGACGGATGTCTCAAGTCGGGGGTGAGTCGTGAGCAGATCGAAGCAGGGATCCAGGACTGGGCCGCGTCACCGATGACAGCGGCGTCGATGATTCCCGGATTCGTTCACAAAGCTGCTAACCGACCTGCTGCACCATCTGACAGCGGAATCGGGAAGGCGACCAAGAAAGCGATGGGATGGGCCGACATGGGCAACCAGCTCGCCCAACGGCAAGCCGAAGGACTCAACTCGTCAACACCGAAAGGCATCACCGCATGAATCTGATCGAAGCGACACCTCAACAACTTTCGGACACTGGCTTGATCATCGGCCGAGCGGCATTGTTCGACAACCGATTCAGCGAAGCCGATATCGGGCGTGGAGGTGCGTGGGCGGAGGCTCTCGCCCCGTACAACCTCGAACTCCCGGATGCTCTCAATGCCGTGACTGTGCACTACCGCAACGAACCATTGCGGATGATCATGCCGGCGGACGTTATCCGGATTGCACGTGAGATTCGGATCGACCGGGCGCAGCGCGAACCTGCCGTGGATCGGGAGCTGCGGCAATTGCAGCACGACGTGAAGCACGGTTTGGTTCAGGGTGATGCGCAGCTGGGAGGCTTACCGATCGGCGGTGCAGACGGGAAACCTGTTCCAGGCGCCTATGCGGTGAACAATGCGATCGAGCATGTGTGCCCGTTGTGTGGGGCTGACGAGTACCAGGCCTGCACGAACAAGGTTTCCGGGGTGGGAGCGGAAAATGCCCTGCCTGCCGAGATTGATGATCGAAGCTGAACCGAATCCGAAGTACGCAAAATGAGAATCGCGGCTGAGAACGTTTCTGTGGTTCATAGTGTGTGGTTTGGGATGCATGTGCCGGATGTGGCCCGTTTGTCGGCCAGCGTGAAACTGGGGGCTGGCAACTGTCACGTAGGACGCAAGACGTCAGGCGGTAAATCCTTTTGCCCTTACGAGTCTCGCGTCTTGCGTGACGCATGATGATTGTCTACAGTTGAAGAATCCCGTTGCAGCGGGACCAGAAATCGGAAGGAATGTCATGACTGTTCTCGCTTTTCGTTCGCGTGGCCGGCACCGCACAGGTGTTCCTGCGCTTGAACTCATCGCTTCACGTAAGCCCGCCGCTGTGAATGCTCCGGTGTGCGGCAGCTGCACTTCCATCAACCTCAGCGCACACGAGGATCCCGGGTTCGGTGACTACTTCGTGTGCGAGGACTGCATGACGCAACTCGACACAGACGGGAGCCGACTGTGAGATCCCTTGCGCAGCATTGCGACATGCTCGAATCCCTCGCACTCATGGACGACCTGACAGACCGGCACGAACGGTTGGAGCGCCGCAAGTTGTGGCGCGGACGAACCTACGTCGCCGTCACCCTCACCGGACTCTGCGCCACCTTCGCCTACACCCTCACCGGATACCTGAACGGATACGCAGCATGAGGACACGAGAAGAGTTGGCCGAGACCATCGCCGTCACGCTGCGTGGCGAAGACCAGTTCGGCTACACCGACATCAGCGACTTGAGCGACGCCGTCCTCGACAGCCGTTACGACCTACTCGCAGTCGCCGACGCGGTCCTCGCCGACTACCAGCCCAAGCCTCGCACAGTGGACAACATCGAAGAGTTGCGTGAACTACCAGTCGGAACAGTCATCTGGTATTCACTGCGCTACGACGGACAAGCCATGTACTCAGTCATGGAAAAGGGACTCGACGGCACATGGCTAAGCGCAATGGACCCCGAAGATGACTACGCCTATAAGCCGCTGCTTCCCGCGACGGTCTTGTTCACCCCGGAGGCAACAGCATGAGCACTTACCTCGAAGAACTCGCCACGCTCGCCGCGAAGATCGGCGACGACAACGCGAAAGCCACCCTCGATTTGGGTTGGATTGGGCCGCAGGAACGGGACGCCCTCGTCGACGCCGCACAGCAGGCCCGGAAGCAGCTGGATAAGGCCCGCACCGACCTGCAACAGGCGCAGATGACCGCGAACATGCCCAACGTCGGCGGTGCAATGTGAGCACTCTCTACAAGATCGAATGCGACCTTTTCGACGACCAGTCGGAATGCTGGCCCGACGACCTACTGTTCCTGCCACGCGCAGGCATCGACACCATGCTCGACATCCTCGTTGAAGGGATGCGCCGAAAGCTGGCCGTCAACCCGCTCTATCCGACCGAGGAACTCGCGACTATCCGCGAGAACATGCACATTGTGCCAGCGCTCGAAGGTACTGCCGCGAGAGCTTATTTCGCTCAGAAAGGGCTCGATGCCCTCGAAATTGGTGACGTGCGACGGGCGCATGCATGTGCCATTTGGCAGCGCACGCTCGAACTGGAGGGGGAGTGATGGCGAATCACATCAACGCGCCTGTCGTATTCGTCTTCGACAACGGCGACAAAATCACCATCCGGCCCGAAGAAGACTGCCTCAAGATCCATGCCTCCGGGGCACGTATTGGAAAGCTCTCGATCGAGCCCGAAGGCTCAAACATGTTGGCCCTCCGGGTGATCGAATGAGCCACTTCGATCACGACGACGGACTAGAAGACCCCGTCACCCTCGACCGCTGGGAAGACAACGACGCATGGGACCGAGCCCACGAACAGGCGGCAGGGAAATGATCGCTACCAGCCTCTCCACCCAATCCTGCCCCACCGGACTCTGCGGGCAATGCGGGCCCTGCCGACGCGAAATGCGCGAAGCCGACCGATTGATGCGGCCCAAAACGCTACCGCCCATCGAGCTTTCACCCACCGTCCAACAACTCCTAGCCGAAGACCGCAAACGCACCCGACCCACACGCAGACCCATCCCCAAAGTCGCCAACCGCCGAGCAGCAACCCCACCGCGATCCCCACATCCAACCAAGCCTGCACCCAATGCGGCGAACTCCGCGGATACCGAACCATCGGCTCCAAAGCCACCACCCACATCCTCGACGGCGAAGGCACCCTCTGCCAAGTCTGCGCAGACCACCCCCGCATCCAAGCCACCATCACCCGCCTCGAAAACAAACCAGGCCCACGCACCAAATCCGAAACAACACTCCTCTCCAAATCACGATTCCGCATCCAACGAATCACCAAAAACGGCAGACCATTCCACCCCAACGCCAACCACGGCTCAGGCAACGGATACGTCTCCTACCTCTGCCGATGCGCCGAATGCCGCGACTGGCGCGCCGAACAAGACCGCGCAGCGAGAGCCAAAAAACGATGACCCACACCCTCACCATCATCGACACAGCGCATCCCGGCCGGCCGCCCCTCACCATGAACGAATGGCGCAACGCCCACTGGACAAAAAAGTCCAAGGCCCGCACCCGCATCCACTGGCAGATCCGACAAGCACTACAAACCAACCCGATCCCCATGTGCGAACAAGTAACCATCAGCATCACCCAATACGCACCCGACGCCCGCATCCGAGACGCAGACGGCCTCAGCGCATTCCGCAAAGACGCATCGACGCACTCCGCCAACACGTCATCCCCGACGACGCCCAAAAGCATGTGATTGACGGCGGCAACACCATCCTCCTGGACCGCGAAAACCCTCGCATCGAGATTCGAATCGAGCCCACACCATTGAGCACACGAAACTCCCTCGGATACCTATCCGCAGCAACACTCCTCGCCTCCATTATTGTCGCGAACTGGGCAACCACCCGATTCGGATTCGTCCCAGTCGGATTCGGATTCGCTGCGACAGCTGGCACATTCGCCGCCGGCTTCGCACTCGCCGCCCGAGACGCGACGCAAGACCTCCTCGGCAAACCGAAGATGCTCGCAGTACTCGCTGTCGGCGCAGTCCTGTCGTATCTGATCGCGGATCCGTTCATCGCCACCGCATCGGCAGTCGCATTTGCCGTCGCGGAGTTGCTCAACTTTGCGGTCTACACGCCCTTGCGGAACCGATCGAAACTCGGTGATCGCAGGTGGGCTGCAGCTGTCACCGCATCCAGCCTCACCGGAGCCCTGGCCGACACCGTCATATTCCTCGCGATCGCATTCGGTTGGGCTGCTGTACTGCCAGCGCTCGCAGGACAGCTCGTCGGCAAAGCGTGGGCCACCCTCGCATACCTCATTCTCGGCAAGGCGGTGTCACGTGGTGCTGTACTTCGCCAACCCCTCCAGCCAGAAGGTGCGTGACGCCATGCGCAAAGAACTGCTCGGCTACATCGACACCCCAGCGCAAGGCAACAAACGTGAACCGGGCGTGGCATGGGTGGCGGACAACGGATGCTTCGGCAAAGGGTACCCAGGGGACATCCAGTACATCGCGTGGCTGCTCGCCAACCGTGACGACGCCGGCACATGCCTGTTCGCCACCGCGCCCGACGTGGTGGGGGACGCGAAAGAAACATTGAAGCGGTCGAAGCCGTTCCTGCCCGTGATCAGAGCGCTCGGATACCCGGTCGCCCTCGTCGCTCAGGACGGCCTCGAAAACCTGACAGTGCCGTGGGGACTCGTTCGACGCCCTGTTCATCGGCGGATCCACCGAATGGAAACTCGGCAAACACGCCCGGAACTTGGTGACGGAAGCGAAACGTCGCGGCAAACACGTCCATATGGGACGCGTGAATTCCAAAACCCGCTACAGGTACGCGGAAGCCATCGGGTGCGACTCGGTGGACGGAACGTATCTCGCGTTCGGACCGGACGAGAACCTGCCGAAACTTCTTTCGTGGGTGGACAGCATTCAGAACCAAACCGCTATCGACGTAAGGGGTATTGCATGACCGCGCCTGATCCGGGGTTGACCGACCTCATCGCAGCGCACCAGGTGATGAGCCAGCAGTGGGTTCCGGCCGGTGCTGAGTACCGCTCGTCTGCAAGTGCGGCATATGGATGGGAGCCGACGCTTTCCCTGCGCATGTGGCGTTGGTGGTGAAGCAGTACATCAACGGGCGGACAGCGCCAGTGCTTGAAGATTTCGACTGGCACATCCAGAACGCGTCGAACGGTGCAGTCTGCGCAGCCGAGGCCGACGACGGGCAAGCGCTCATGTCTTACCAATTGGAGATGGGCATATACAAACGGGCGGCTCAACTCCTCCGCGCAGCTTTGGAAGGGGAACAGCAATGAGCAGACGCGAGTACACAATCCGACTTATCTGCGCACATGAAGGATGCAAGGATAACTCGTTCACGACTGCAACCAGCCGACGCGAAGAGGATGAAATTCGCGCCAGATACCGAAAGTTCCCATATCGCTGCGTACGACACACCAACCCCGACGAAGTGCTATCTGCTGACAATCCCGAGCAGACGATCACACTCACCGCAGAGAAGGTTGTTGCGCCACACCTACGTGGCATTGACCTTCCTGGTGAAGTTCGGCACCTCGACGGCCTCTTCTGGGATAAGCGGCAGGGATTCACGTACGGCCCCGGCTTCAAGGCCTACGCATCCGACTTTCCGCCTGGCACAAAGCTGATCGTCACCGCCCGAATCGAACTGCCTTCTGAGGAGTCGTTGTGAGTGAGATCCGATCACAGGCCACACCCGCGAGAGACGAACTGGTGCACATATTGGCCGGCGCAGTTCTCGACAACCCCGGTGGCGTTGGGACGCTGCCACAGCACGCGGCCGACCGACTCCTCGCCGCTGGTTGGTCGAAGCCTCACACGGTGAACAGCATCGAAGACTTAGAGGCGCTGCCGATTGGGTCGGTTCTCGCACGAAACCTCGACCATCCAGACGAGATGGACGTGTACGTCAAGCGCAGTGACACGGCCGGATGGCGATACCTGCCGCTCCCGATGACTGTTCTGTTCACTCCGGGCGGTGAAGGGTGAGCAGAATCGAAAGCCAACTCCGGGACGCGCTCTACAGATCAGGCCGAGACATCGTAGAGAAAGCAACCGACCCAGACCAGCAGAAGATGCTGACCTACCTCCGATCGCTCGGCCCCGAAAAGTGCGAGCAATGGCTGGACAACTACGGCAACGCCTACGCCAAAGCGATCCTCCCCGTCATCCTCCCCATCATCAAGGAATACGCCGGTGACAACTGACCTCCTCGAATGGACTCCCGCAGACTCCAAAGCCCTCGACGCCTACGCCCGATCCATCCCCGGCCGGCCACCACTCAAACGCGACCCACACCTAGCCGAACTCCTCGCAACACTCCCAGGCCCAGGCGGACGCATCGGAATCGACATCGGACAACCCTGCCGAGAATGCGGAACCCCCATGGCACCCCGAACCCGACGCATCGAAGGCCACACCCCACACGGCGCACGAGGACGCTGCCGACCCTGCCACGACCGCGCACGCCACCGCATCGGA
Source organism: Anser anser (assembly GCF_964211835.1). NCBI lineage: Eukaryota > Metazoa > Chordata > Aves > Anseriformes > Anatidae > Anser > Anser anser. The sequence goes on from NW_028154211.1 coordinate 13,068, forward strand.
GGACACCGTGACTGAACACTGGTTCATCCCACGCCACGAACAACAGGAGCTCACCGACGCTCTGGGGGAAGTCCGAGACATCCTCGACGACCTCCAAGAAGCCCAGAAACCCCGCATCGCCACCGCCAACTGGAACCCCAAAGTCACCACAGGAGACCGCCCCCAACCCTTGCCGTTCAACGTCGCAGCCGTCGACGCCGCCGACAGACTCCTCATCGAACTCGAACGATGGTGTACTGGCTCGCTGACGCACGACAGATCGCAGCACCCAACACCCACTGCGCAGGCTACGCAGACTGGCTCACACGCAACATCCTGCTCCTCGCCGCAACCCCAGGCAGCGAAGCCGCACACCACGACATCACTTCGGAAATCAGGCACGCACGCAACGCATCCGGACGCAGCCACCTCCAACCCATCCCCAAACCCAACCCCACCCGCCTCGCCCAAGCACACGCCGAACAACTCAACGCCCGAGGCATCGCCACCCTCGCCAAACACATCGGCGCCCAAGGCCTCACCATCCGCCGCATCAACCACCTCGTCGAAAAACACAAAATTACGCCGATCCGCTACGCGGACAAGAAAACCCCCATCTACACACTCGGTGACATACTCGACGCCCACTACGCCACACCCCAACGAAAGGCATCATGAAAATGGGAGCACCAAGTCCGACACCCACACTGTCCATCGAAGACATCAAGAACATGTCGAGCATGGCGATCACACGAACACAGGTTTCGCAAGCGCTCGGAATAGACCCCCGCACAGTCCGAATTGGCATCGAGGACGGCACTATCCCGTCTGTTCGGATCGGTAGACGAATCCTCATTCCTCGACTGCCGTTCCTGGCAATATTCGGAGCTGATGCATAGTTATGCACGCATGCGGATGATCATCTGATACGCTATGCGCGTACGCGACACCTGACAATCACTCGGGTGTCGCGTTTCGTCTTGCTGCACACCGCGCCCACTTCCCCCCAGGGCGCACCTTTTGAGGATGGTGCAGCAACCCCCGGAGCAGTCGCTAGCCAGCGCGCCCGGGGTTCAACTTCAGGAGGCCCAATGATCGAAACACTCCGCATCATCTGGGCACTCATCCAATACTGGATCATCTAATGCCAACCCGCGAACTACTCATCTGGGCAATCACCGGAATCTGGCGCATGTGGAGGTGGCAGTAATGCAATCACTCCAAGACCAACTCGACAAAAACGAATGGGACCTCGAACAAGCACGACGCGCAGGCAACCCAAACGCCATCGACACCCTCCTCGACCAACGCAACCGAATCCTGACAGACATCCACAACACACGCACATAACCACCCCAAACGAGGTGAACAATGCCCCGATGGGAATGGACACCCGAACAAGACTCCACACTCCGAGAACACCACGCACTCGGAAAAACCCAACAACAAGCAGCCGACCAAATCGGATGCACCAGACCAGACATCAGCCGAAGAGCAAAACGACTCGGAATACTCTGGCAAGAACCAAGCCCCGCCATCGAAGCAATGCGCCAGAAAAATGCTGACAGGTCCGCGCAGGCGCGTGCGCAACTCGCAGCCGCAGTCCTAGCCGACGCCATAAACATCCGCGAACGCATCTGGGACCAGTACACCGTCATCGTCTCCACACCACACGGGCAGTGACCGAGATCCTCGACCTGCCAGACGCGAAAGCCGTCGCTGATTCACCGCCGCAGTCGAACGCCTCATCAAGTCCCACGAAAACCTGACCCGCATGGGTGCCGGCCAAGACGCTGACGTCGCGAAGTCGATGCTCAACGAACTGTTCGAGCAGGTGAAGAAACTAGCCGACGAAAAGGAATAACTGATGGCGCTCAACGGTCTGCGGATGTCTCAGAAGCAACTGGAGTCTTTCGCTCACGCTGATGCTGATGCCTCGAAAGGCCGAGTCAACATCTGGCACGGCGCTGTCCGATCCGGGAAAACAGTCGGATCCCTGTTGGCGTTCCTTGTCGGAGTCGCGAACGCCCCAGAACAGGGCGAGATCGTGGTCATCGGCCGGACACGCGACACCATCTTCCGGAACCTAATCGACCGTTGCAGGACAACAACATGTACGGCGTGATGGCGCAGCATGTGCGTTACAACCGTGCGCACCGACAGCGGACATCTTCGGGCGCACAGTGCACGTCATCGGCGCATCCGATGTTCGAGCTGAAGCAGCGATCCGCGGTATGACCGTATGCCTCGCATACGTCGACGAAACAACGCTGGTGGCCGAAGAGTTCTTCAACCAGCTCGTCGCCCGCATGTCAGTGCCAGGCGCACGGATCTTCACAACCACCAACCCTGATGGGCCAAGGAACTGGCTCAAGACCGGATACATCGACCGCGCAGACGAACGCGGGCACAAGGTGTTCACTTCGAACTCGACGACAACCGGGCATACCTTCCAGACGGATACATCGAAGGTTTGCAGGCGCAGTACACAGGACTCTGGTACGACCGATTCATTAAAGGTTTGTGACGATGGCGGATGGTGTCATCTACGAATCTTTCGATCCCGCACGTCATGTCGTCGACACGCTCCCCGAGATGCAACGCATCCTCGGTGTCGGTATCGACTACGGCACCACCAACCCAACCCGAGGAATCAAACTCGGCCTGGGTGTCGACAACAAGCTGTACGCAATGGCCGAATGGGCGCCAGGCTCAGGCACCACCACCGATCACTCACGCAGCCTCCGTCAGTTCATCAGCACCGATACACCCGAATACTTGTACATCGACCCCGCTGCCGCTGTCTTCAAAGTGCAGTTGCAGCGCGACGGATTCGACAACTACTTCAACGCATCGAACAAGGTCGGCGCCGGCATCGGACTCGTCGCATCCTTGTTCTCCACCGAGCAGCTACTCATCCACGCATCGTGCACCGAACTGCTCGGCGAAATACCCGGCTACGTGTGGGATGCCAAGGCTGCAGAGAAAGGGGAGGACTCACCCGTGAAACTCAACGACCATGCTGTCGACGCCCTCCGCTACGCAGTCTCAACGTCCCGCCCGATGTGGCAGGCACATATTCCAACGCTCGATGCAGCAGCGCGCCTGCCTGATGAACGAATCGAATAGGGGTGGCCGCGTGATCGAAGCGAACATGGCGTGGCCGCCGACCGCGCTGGCGAAAGTCGCCGCACGAGTCCGCGAATCACAAGTGTGGTGGGAAGGCGACGTCCTCAAACTCGACGACTTCTACCGCACCAACCCCAACCGTCGATCATTCGCGCAAGCCGGCGTCGTCGGCAAGGTCTCAGACTTCCTGTACGGGAAACCCGAGTCGGCATCGAAGCCGTCCCGGAAAATGCACGTCCCGATCCCCGCGGACATCGCGAAACTCTCGGCATCGGAACTGTTCTCCGAACCGCTGACGATCATCGACCCCACCGACAACAAGGCATTGCAAGACCGTGTGGACCTGATCTTCAACACCCCCACCTTCCACGGTGACCTGTTCACCGCTGGTGAATCAGCGTCCGCGTTGGGTGGCTGCTATCAGCGCGTGGTGTGGGATGACACGGTCGCCGACAATGCTTGGATCGACTTTGTGGATGTGGACAAGGCGATCCCCGAGTTCGCTTGGGGCCGTTTGAAAGCTGTCACATTCTGGTCCGAGCTTCGCGGGTTCGGATGAGCGGGACGTGTGGCGGCATTTTGACGGTACGAGAAGGGCCGCATCCTGCACTCCCTGTACAAGGGGACACCGACGAACCTCGGTACCGTGATGGACCTTCAAGCGCACCCCGACACCAAGGGCATCGAGCTCGACAGCTTCGATGACACGGCCGGCGGATACGTCAGCCTCGGCGTCGACGAGCTCGCTGCCCGATACGTCCCGAACGTGCTCCCGAATCCCGAGTGGCGCAACGACCCCACACTGCGACACCTCGGACTGGCAGACATCCGACAGGACCTGTTCCCAATCTTCCAAGGCCTCGACCTGATCTATTCGTCGCTGCCTCGGGAGTTCCGGATCGGTCAGGCACGCATGTTCGCCTCAGAGCAGTTGCTCACCAATCACGGCGCAGGTCGCGGTGCATCGTTGCCTGAGGATCAGGAGATCTTCACGCAGGTCAATCAGGGCGTGAAGGACGGCGACGCGACTTCGATGTTCCAGTTCCATCAGCCGGCGCTGCGGGTACTTGAGCATGATCAGGGCGCGGAGTTGTTGTTGCGTCGTGTCCTGTCGACGACCGGGTACAGCCCTGTGTCGTTCGGCATGTCCGACGAGGTCGCTCAGACCGCGACAGAGGCGACGGGCAAGAAAGAGTTGACGGTCAAGACAACGAAGGGTAAGGCCCGTTATTGGGGTGCTGCTCTTGGGCCGTTGGCGACGATTTGCATGCAGATCGATGCAGTCAAGTTCCCCGGCAAGGGTGTCGCTCCGGTCGAGGAGTTGGAGCTGGATTGGCCGAAGTTTGCTCGTGAGTCGGATGAGGCGAAGTCTCGGACGGTTCAGGGTTGGGCGACGGCGGATGCTGCGTCGACTCACACGAAAGTGTCGTATCTGCATGAGGATTGGGATGAGGAGCGGATCGATGAGGAAGTGAAGAAGATCGACGAAAAGAACCAGGTTCCTTCGCCGTTCGGTTCGCTTCCTCCGGATCAGAATCCTGACCCGAACATCCCGCCTGAACCGCCTGTGCCTCCTGTCGATGAGGTCAAACCCGCTGAGGAGTAGGCGATGGCGCTCGACCCGTCCGAAGCAGCAGGACTCCCCGATGAGTTGATCAACCTCTACACCGAAGCCGAGTTGGCTCTGATGTCGATGCTCGCCGAAGCGATTGTGGCGGGCATCGACACTCCAGAGTGGGAGGCTCGGCAGCCGGCGGAGATGTTGCGGTTTCGGCAGCAGGCGCAGTTGTTGGCGTTGCAGTTGCAGTCCCAGATGCCGGCGTTGGTTGAGGGTGCGGTTGCGGGTGCTGCGGAGCGTGGCCGTGAGGCTGCGGACGAGGACTTGAAGGGGTTGCCGAAGGTGCCTCCGGTTCCGCCTGTGACGCCTGCTCGGGATCGGAAGACTCGGGCCGCGATCTACGCAGGGCAGCAGGTGCTTTCCTCTGTGACTGCTCGGATTCCGGGTGCCGCGGGGAGCTGCATTCGCAGGTGACAACGCAGATCATCGCGAGGTCATCGGGTGTCCGATCGGGTACACGCCTGGATGCAGCGCAACAAGCCCTCGACATCCTCACCAAACGTGGCGTGACCGGATTCCGGGATGCTGCCGGCCGCAACTGGTCCCTCGCCAGCTATATCGAGATGAAGTCCCGGACCATCGTCAACCAAGAGTTGATTGATGGGCATACGGATCGGATGTTGGAGCGCGGTCAAACCCTGATCGTCGTATCCAGCCACTCGAATCCGGCGCCGCAATGCCAACCCTACGAAGGGCAAGTCCTCTCGTTGGATGGCGAGGCAGGGACAGTGATCCGGCCCAACGCGACCGGCGGCCGTGCAGTGAAGGTGAAGATCAAAGCCACACTGCGGGAAGCCCGCTCGAAAGGCTTCCAACACCCCAACTGCGGACACGCTGTCAGCGCGTTCATTCCTGGCGGGTCGCGGACGTTCGAGACCAGGCCGGATCCGGAAGGTACGCGGCGACGCAGAAGCAGCGCGATATGGAACGCGCTGTGCGGGACACGAAACGGCAGCAGTCCGTCGCCATCACCCCGCAACGCAAACGCGAACTCGCCGCACTGCTGAAGCAGCAGCAAGCCGCAATCGCCGCACACACCGCGCAACACGACCTGAAACGCCGACCCAACCGCGAACGACTCGGCGCACGCTGATATATCGGGTTTTCCCAATACGCGCTGATAGATCCCCAGAGTTTCCGCCGCATGGCGGAATCGCAGTAACCCAATAGCCCCCAGCCGCACGGCACCCAGGGGCCAATGCCGCATGGCACAAGGAGAGAACAATGCGCGTCCAACGATCCGTCATCGCACCCGAACCGTTCGACATGTTACTCGAGCATCCCGTTGGCCTTCCCGCCAGCACCCTCGACGCGACCCCGAAGGACACCCCCAAGGTGGCGATCCGGTCGATCCTCCCGCCGACCCAGTCGATCCCGCAGACCCGCCGGCCGATCCGCCACAGGATCCGGCCGACCCGCCCGCCGACGTGGACTGGAAGAAGGAATCGCGCAAGCACGAAGCGGAAGCGAAGAAGAACCGCGCTGCCGCCGCCGAGTTGGAGAAGATCAAGGCATCGAAGCGGACCGCCGAGGAGGAAGGCAGCGAAGGAAGCAGCCGACGCCAAGGCTGACGCCGAAGCCGCACGCGCTGAAGCCGCACGCGAACGCGCAGCCCGCAAATACGGACTGTCCGACGAAGACCTCGACTTCCTCGAAGGCGTACCAGCCGACAAGTTCGACGCCAAAGCGAAAGCACTCTCCGAACGCATCAAAGCTGCCGCACCCCGCCGCAAGTCCGGACTCCCCGCAGGCGGCGCAAAAGAAAAAACCAAATCCACAACGCTCAGCGGCTCCATCGCCGCCCACTACTCCTAGGAGCCTCCCATGGCTGTAACCCCTCGCAGAATCCAAGCTCAACGCCCAGGAAGACTACGATCCCGCTGTCATCGACGAATTCCGCAAGGAATCCGCCGTCCTCGACTCGCTGATCTTCGATGACGCTGTCTCCCCGACAGGTGGAGGCACACTCGACTACGGCTACCGGCGCCTGCTGACGCAGCCCACCGCCGCGACCCGCGCCTACAACACCGAGTACACCCCGCAGAACGTCACCACCGAGAAGAAGAGCATCACGCTCGCCGTCCTCGGTGGATCGTTCGAGGTGGACCGTGTGCTCGCGAAGCTCGGCCCCGCCGCGTCCTCGAACATCGCGTTGAACGTGTCGCAGAAGGTGAAGGCCGCGACCACCAAGTTCAACGACGAACTGATCAACGGTGACGTTGCAGTCGACGCCAACGGCTTCGACGGCCTCGACAAGGCCCTTACCGGGTCCTCGACGGAGTTCCGGGCAAGCTCGGTCACCAACTGGACCGACTGGGACACAGTGCCTTCCGCGGTGAACAAGGCTCTCGATGACATCGACGAGTGGCTGTCGCTGCTCGACGGCATCCCGACCGTTGTCCTCGGCAACCAGAAGGCGTTGGCGCGTGTCCGTGCCGCTGCACGCCGCTCCGGCATGTACACGAAGGACCCCATCGAGGGCCTGATCGGTGCGAACGGCCGGCCGATCAATCGTGAGTCGTACGGTGGCATCACGTTCGTCGACCCGGGTAACCAGGCTGGTACGAACAACCCGATCATCCCGATCGAGGCTCGCACTGTCGGTACCGCTCAGACCGGCCTGACTGACCTGTTCGCGTACCGTGTCGGCCTCGACGGCTTCCACGGTGTGTCGACTGTCGGTGGCCAGATCGTTCAGACGTGGCTGCCTGACTTCTCCACTGCTGGTGCGGTGAAGAAGGGTGAGGTCGAGCTCGGCCCGGTTGGTTGCGCTTTGAAGGCCACCAAGGCTGCGTCGGTGTTCCGCAACATCAAGGTTCAGTAGTGGCGACCGTGAAGACCCCCGTAGAGGGTACAACGGCAAGGTCGCTGGCGTGAACTTCGTGGACGGTGTGGGTGAGACGGATGACGCGAATGCGTTGGCGTACTTCACCCGTCATGGTTACAAGGTGTCGGAGACTGTGAAGCGGGGCGCCCGGAAGCCCGCCGAGGACTGATCTACCTGATGCCCACCCCCGAGTCGCCTTCCTGTGCGGCTCGGGGCTGGTGGGACCAAATGCTTGGTGGTTGGTGCGTTTCTACGTGCCCGGCAACGGCTCATAGACCCACGTTAAGACCGCTTGAGGGGTTCACCGCCGGTTCCTTTCCCCCTTGCAGCAGCGTATAAACATCTCGGTATGACCGAGATGGTCTGCGCGCCAACCATCAACACCCCGAGGAGTTTTCGTGTCTGATCTACCCACCACGTTCAAGCGACGGGACTTGATGGCCGCGCTTGAACTGCTCGGCATCCCATCTGCGGGTACACGCCGTGTCCAGATCTTTCCGGATTGCATCATCGTGGAGCAGTTGCGGCGCGACGCGTCCGGTTCCCTGTTCTCGGCTGGGGCCGACATCGCCACAGTCAAGACGGTCATCGCTTGGAGAAGGAGTAACCGTGCTCGTCTATGCCGATGCTGACAACCTGGCCGCGTGGCTCGGTGAGCCCGCACCCGACAACGCAACCTCACTCCTACGCCACGCATCATCGAGGGTCGCGAACGCATGCCGCTGCGACATCTACGACACCCAGCCGAGCGGCTCCCCGTCGATGACGACATCCGGGAAGCGTTGCGCGACGCAACGTGCGCGCAGGCGGAACGGTGGAAGGAACTGAAGGTGGATCCGGCTGCTGGTGCCGGCGGTTTCGATGTGCAGATCACATCATCCAGCATTGACGGTTCGTCGTTGTCGACGACTGCTGCGACGGTGGACGCTGCCCGCGCCGAAGCGTTGGACGGACTATGCGAACTGTCCGTGTCGATCCTGCGGAATGCGGGTCTCGCTAGTTCGTTGGTGAGGTCGTCGTGAGCATGGCGGACATCATCGCGGCGCAGTGGTTCGTGTGGCCAGTATCGGTGAAGCGGCATGCGGGCGAAGGACCCTACGAACCGGCATTCGATCCGGCGGTGACTGTGCTCGGGAAGATCACCACGAAACGCAAGTTGGTGCGCGCTGCTGATGGTTCCGAGGTCATTTCGGAGGCCCGCGTGAGTATGCATGTCAACACTGCACTGATTCCTGTCGGCCTCGTTGGTGACTTTTCCGCCCGAGTTTGGTGGACGCACGGCTGTGGTGTTGGCGGAGCAACGCCATGACGACGGCAACGGTTTGACCCCCAACTTCTACAGCATCGACCTCACCTAGGAGCGTGCTCGTGATCATGCCGTATCCAGTCGAGTTGTACGACGGATGTCCATGCTTCACATGCCTGGGATTCATCGGGCACCAATGGAAGATGCCACTCTGCCCGACTTGTGGGAATAAGCGGTGCGCGGGCGCTAATCACCATTCACGCCATCCAGACCCTTCCGAGGTGAGCTTGTGAGTACTGCTCTGAACTTTCCGATCGAGCCAGTCCGCTCCGCCATCACCGACGGATTGCACGCTGCCGCTGAAGTCATCAAGCAGGAAGCGATCGAACGGGCACCGAAAGAGACCGGGTATCTGCGGAACACTGCGGCGACTGCGGCTGAGGGGTTGGAAGCTGCTGTCGGCTTCGACGGACCGTATGCCGTAAAGCAGCACGAGGAACTCGGTTATCACCATCAGGATGGTGAGGCGAAGTACCTCGAAAACGCTGTCATCGCAACGAGGGAAGTTGTCGGGCAGATCCTCGCGGAATCGATACGGAGGCAACTCGGATGACACTCGTTCGGGCACCGGACACCGTCGAACTCCTCGAAGCCCTCGCCCAACACCTCACCAACCTCGGACTCGCACGCTACGCACCGAACGGAATCTACGTCGGCGAAGGCCTCCCCGCGATCTTCTTCGGACAACTCCCCGACAAACCAGACACGGCGATCCTCCTCAACAGCTACAACGACGACCGGACACGGGACGCAGCAACCCCCGACTACTACGTCCAACTCCGATTCAGGACCGCCGGCCGTGACCCTCGCACCGTCAACAGGTTGGCCGACAGCGTGTTCCGCGCCCTCGACGACAGGCTGCATGAGCGCAGCAACACAGTTTGGGCGGGCGTCAACATCCTGTCCTGCATCCGGCACATCGTCGGCCCCATCGCCCCGGATGCGAACAACCGCTACACCCGCCCCGATTCATACACCATCACCACAAACCCAGGAGCAATTACATGACCACACCACTCGCACCCCCCAACAGCCAGTCCCTCGCATCCGCTCTCGGACGCGACTGGGTACTCCGAGTCCGCGAACTCGGCGGCTCCGAGTCCGATTGGCTCTTCGTCCGCGGATGCTCCTCACTCTCGCCGATCTTCGAAGGCGCAGAACAGGATGCCTCCGACATCGACGGCGAAGGCTACGACTCCTCGGTCGTGACCGGACTCTCGTGGCGCGTCGAAGGTGGCTGCAAGCGCAAGGGCGAAGCAACTGCCGGGTTCGTTGACGACCCGGGCCAGGCGCTGCTTCGACGCAAGGGCCGCAAGACCGGCATCGACAACATGGTGGAATTCCAGATCTACCGTCGCGACGATCTCCCCGATGCATACAAGGGCTCCGGACCGGTCATCTGGAAGGACAACGCTGCCGGTGATCCGAAGGCGTTGCAGGATGCGACCTTCACCTTGAAGGGCAACGGCAAGCCTGAGGACATCGCTAAGCCGACTGGCACTCCGTTGCCGACCGCGAAGGTCATCACGTTGCCTGCCGGCCTGACTGGCGGTACGTGGTCGCTGACTGTTGGTTCCGCTACGGCATCGGGCCTCGCGCACAATGTCGCATCGTCGGCCGTGCAGACCGCTGTTCTCGCGCTGGCGGGCGTCCCTTCGGGTACCACGGTGACGGGCTCGGCTGGTGGACCCTACACAGTCACCTTCGCTGGTCCTGTCGGCGCGGTCTCGGCATCCGGTTCGAGCCTGACTCCCGCCGGAACTGTCTCCGTCTCCTAACCAGCACCTCTTCTGAAAGGTTGCACTTGTATGCGTGACCTCGCAGAACTCATGGACCCGGAACTCGTCCTGCCTATCGGTGGGCGCGAGTTCCGGGTCTCATGCAGTGCCCGCCAAGGGCTACACCTCGTTCAACTGTTGAACGAGAAACCACGGCTGTCGGATGAGCAGGAACGCGACGAGATTGTGTTCGCTCTCGGTGACACCTATGAGCAGATGACTGAGGCTGGTGTGTCGTGGCCGAAGATCGCTGTCGCCGGCCGTGTCGTCATGGCGCACTACGGTTTGAGTCCTGAGGCTGGCCGCATGGTGTGGGAGTCGGCTGGTGGAGTCTTGGCGGGAAATCCCCTGCCCCCACCCCCGAACCAATCGAGAGTGGGGGCGACCCTAGCCCGCAAGATCTTTCAGCCCCGGGAACCTATGGACCGGATGATCCTGGCGGCGGCCCGTACGACGAAGTAACCGGCGTCCGCGACTGGTACAACCCGACACCCGGCAAACCCGCGTCCGACGAAACCGTTGATCGGCCGTGGACTGATGTCCTCAACCACTGGCACGCAATCGAACTCGACCTCGACGCCAACGGTCACGACATCGAATCCGGTCTCCTCGACGCCCGCACGTGGCGGTGGCTGAAACTGCGCATCGACCACTACGCATCCACCCCCGGCACCAACCTCTGGGACGCCCTACACCCGAAAGCGGGCTAGATGAGGTTCATGGCTGCGTCGATTGCGGCGCGTACCCCTGCCTTGTAAGAGCGCTGGGTTGCATCAGTCCCGGTGATCCAGGCTTGAGCAGCAGGGCCTGACATCTGTTCATTCGGGAGAACTTCGACAGTGTCAGTTTCTGTGACATCGGATATCAGTTCGATGGGGCTGACCTCTAGCGCCTTGGCGACGATGAACAGTTCGTGCACGGTTATTGACTTTCGTCTTCCTCCTTCGAGGTTGGCGAGAGTTGTTCGGATGGTCGGGTATCCGAGTTCTGTGCAGGCGTTGGCCAAGTCTTGGTAACTCATGCCAAGGGCAGTTCGACGCTCCCCGATGCGCGTCACGATGGTGTGCGTAATTCTTTCAGGCCACTCCATATCGTTCATAAATACTGACTATACCCGAAAGGCCAGTGATGGCTTACAAGGATTTGGATACTTTCTTCGACCCGGATCTGCACCTGCCGATCCGCGGGAAGACGTACACGGTGCCCGCACCCGGCGCACCAGAGGCCGCACGGCTACGGAAGCAGGTCATCGCGGAAGGTGTACCGCCAGTCGAGCAGGTATTCGAGGCACTGAAAATCCTCGGCGCCGAGATCGACCCGGAAACCGAACTGTGGTCGGGCGGCGTCTACGACGAGATGGTCGCCGATGACCTGCCTTGGCCGATGGTGTTGCACTCAGGCCGCACCGCGATTCTCCATTACGGCTTCTCCGCCGATATCGGCGAGGCCCATTGGGCGCTAGCGCAACTCGGCAAACTCGTCGACCTCGAACAGGCCACCGAGTTCCTCGCCACGATCAAACCGAAAACCTGAACCCTTGGAGGGCTGAGCGATGAGCTTGGACGTTGGTGAGCTCGTAGCCCGACTGACATTGGACGATTCCCGCTTCATCCAGGGAACCCAACGATCCGAGCAGCAGTCACGGCAATCCACACAACGGATCAGCAACGGCTTCCAGGACATCACCCGCGCCGCCGCCCGCGCAGGCGAAGCAGCACAAGCCGTGGAAATCAACCGGCAGTTGGACCGGCAGGCGCAGCAAGCCGCGCAACGCATCCAAGAGTTGGAACGCAACGCGCAACGCGCCGACCAGTCAGTCGACGACATCGTCATGAACGACCGACTTCTCAACGAAGCCCGCGACGCTGCACGAGGGATCGACGAAATCCGTGCCGGCGCACGGCAAGCAGCTGGTGCGCTGAACGACATCGAACTAGGTAATCGCCTTCGGGAGGATTTGCAGGCCGCTCAGGGTGACCTGGATGACCTGTATCGGCAGGCTGGTGACGGCGGTGCTGGTGCTGGTGATCAGGCTGGCGGAAACTTCCTGTCCGGTTTTACTGACACGATCGGCAACCTCGCGTCGTCGACCGGCCCTATCGCTGGTTCGCTGCTTGGTGTCGCTGTCATCGGCTTGACGGCTGGCGCTGCGCTCGCTGCGGCCATCAAAGAGGGCATGGAGCAGGAGAAGACGCAGGATCTGTTTCAGGCACGTACTGGTGTCACGGAAGGACAGGCTCGGAAGTTCGGTCTTGCCGCGGGCGAGTCCTACGCGGATGCGTTCGGTGAGTCTGTTGAAGGCAACTTGGACACGGCGAAATTCGCTTTGCGCAACGGTCTTCTGGATCCAGCTGCAACGCAACGTGACGCCGAGAAGATGATCAACAGCCTCGATGGTGTCGCCACGATCATGGAAGAGGAGATCCCTGCCGTTGCTAAGGCAGCTGGTCAGGCTCTTAAGACTGGGTTCGCTGTCGACGCGCAGGATGCTTTCGACCTGTTCACGAAGGCAACCCAGCTTGGTCTCAACAACTCCGAGGACTTCCTCGACACTGTCAACGAGTATGGAACCCAGTTTCGCAAGCTAGGTCTGACTGGTGCCGAATCGATCGGTCTGATGTCCCAGGCCGTGAAGGCGGGCGCACGTGACACTGACCTCGCAGCAGATGCTTTGAAAGAGTTCAGCATCCGCGCAATCGACGGTAGCGAGTTGAGCGCAAAAGCTTTTGCTGATCTTGCATACGAGCAAGACGGTGTTGCGCTGAGCCAGCAGGATCTCATTGCCAACAACGAGAAGATGTCGGAAGGGTTCGGGGCCCTCGGGTTCAACGCCGAGGACATGGGGAAGAAGATCGCTGGCGGTGGAGAGGGTGCACGTGAAGCTCTAGGCCAGGTGTTGGACAAGCTGCGCGGGGTCACTGATGAGCAGGAACGCGCCACGCTAGCAACAGCTCTTTTCGGCACGCAGGCTGAAGACTTGGGCGACGCGCTCTATGCGATGGATCTTGATACGGCCATCCAGTCGATGAACGACTACGAGGGTGCGGCGTGGCGTGCGATCAACGTGATGGGCGGCAACGCCTCGACATCCGTTGAAGGCGCGATGCGGTCCATCGAACTTGCTGGCGATGGCATGAAAGCTGCTCTCGCGCAAGCATTCGGACCGTACATCAAAGACTTCGCAGACAACATCTCAAACAACCGTGCCGGTGTGATCCAGTTCTTCATCGACATCGGCAACACGGTGTTCGAAGCGGGCAAGTCAGTCCTCGGATTCGTAGAAGGCGGGCTTCGTGGACTGGCCGAGTTCGCTGTCTCGGCGTCCGAGACTGGTGCGTCGTTCCTGGATATGGGTGCGAACATCCTGTCAGTGGGTGAAGCGATCCCCGTTTTCGGTGACCTGCTGGGGCTCGCGACAGGTGGCGCTGCGGACAAGATGCGGGACATGGCCGACAAGACTCGCACTGGAGGCGAGGGCATCTCGAACATGTTGGAAGGCGCTGCTGACGGTATCCACGACACTCTGATTCCCGCTTTGGGTCAGGCTCAGGACAGGTTCAACGAGTTCGCTGGGGACATGAAGTTGTCGGCGGCGTTCAACGATGAGTCGGCGAAGGTGAACAAGGCGATCGCTGATATTGGTGTTGGCGCTGATGGTGCTGCGATCAAGATTGAGAACTGGACTGGTTCGATCGATCGCAACAACGAGGCGCAGGTCCAGATGGAAAACGGGCTCAAGGGCATGTCCGATCAGTTCGTCAATCAGATCAAGACGGGTATGGAAGCCGGCAATACCGTTGAGGCTTTGACCGGTCAGTACAACGAAAACCGAAACGCTCTGATCGAGCAATTGATGGCCACTGGCATGTCGAACAAGGCAGCGGTGGACTACCTGAATGTGCTCGGACTGACGCCTGAGTTTGTTGACACGAAGATCCTGCAATCGGGCATGCCTGAAGCCAAGTACGAGTTGGACGTGTTGAAGGACAAGGTCATCGATGTCCCGGACTCGAAGACCATCCACACTCAGGCGTTGACTCAAGATTCGATGGATCAACTCAAGGCGCTTGGCTTGAAGGTTGAGACGCTGCCTGATGGAACGGTCAATGTCACAGCTGAAACCGCTGACGCTGAAGCGCGGATGCAGGAGTGGCTGAGTCGGCAACGTACCCTACGGATCTCGGCTGTGATCACTGAACGTCGGGTCGCAGCTGGCGTGGACCCGACGTTCATCGGCCCGTCTCTCGCTGATAACGGACTCGCTGACGGCGCTATCCGTACGCGTGCGGACGGGATGATCGACACCGCACACATTCAGCAGGGTTCAGGGCAGGGCATCTACACGAAGTCCCCGCTCGGGCCGGTGCAGTACGCGGAAGGCGAAACGCAGTGGGAAGCCTATATTCCGGGGGCGCCGTCGAAGCGGAAACGTTCGGAGGCGATCTTGCAGGATGTGGCTCGCCGCTTCGGATTCGGACTCATCAAACCTGACGCTATCAAGATGGCGAATGGTGGTGTCGTCGAGTCGTTCACCGGCATCGCATCCCAACACGCACCAGGACTGCAACTCACCTCGTCGTACCGGGACACCAACGACTACCACGGGCAAGGGAAGGCAGTCGACTACTCCAACGGCTCAGGAAACACCGATGAGCAGTTGGCGTGGGCGAACTATCTCGCCGACAACTACCAGTCGCAGTTGGCGGAGTTGATTTACTCGGATCCGCGGTTCACTCGGAACATCAAGGACGGGAAGATCGTCGATCCGTCGTTCTATGGTGCGGCGACGATGCAGCAGCACGAGAACCATGTGCATGCGGCGTCGAAGGAACCGTTGGGTGCCCCGTCTGGTGCTGGTAAGGATGCGGCTCCTGCTGCTCCGGATACTCGGACGGAGCGGGAGAAGATCGCCGATCAGGTGATCGCGGAAGGTAAGCGCCGCGGCATCAGCGATAAGGGCATCAAGGCCGCGGTCATGACCGCCCTCGCTGAAACCGATTTGCAGAACCTCGACTACGGCATGGATGGCGATAACGCCGGCATCATGCAGCAGCGCGATAACGGTGGTTGGGGAACGTTGGAGGACCGGAAGGATCCGACTCGGGCTGCGGGCATGTTTTACGACAAGCTCGACGACTTCGACTACAACAGCATGTCGGAGGCTGAGGCGGCGCAGAAGGTGCAGCAGTCGGGCACTGCGGATGGTTCGAATTATGCGGTGAAGGCTGCTGAGGCGGACGAGATCATCGCTGCGTCGAATGCCCGCGGCAACGGCAGTCAGATGACTGTTGGCACTACTGACAGTGGTGCTGCGTTGGCGACGGATGGGCAGCGGGTGTTCGTCACCAACTGGCCCGGAACATCGTCATCGTCGTATTCAGCGCCTGAACCTGCGCCGGCGACAGCGCCTGCTGGTGGTACCTCGGATGCTGCGGGGAAGGATCCGAACCTGATCTGGTCTGGCGGGTTCAAGGTGTTCGAGAACGGCGGCATGAACCTCCCCGACCAAGCCGGCCTGTATTCGGATGGTGCGGATTTGATTCGGTTCGCGGAGAAGGGAACAGGCGGAGAGTCCTACATTCCGCACGCCCCGTCGAAGCGGAACCGTTCAGTCGCGATCACCCGTGAGACTGCACGCCGGTTCGGGTACGAGTTGGTGCCGATGGCTGACGGTGGACTCACAGGGTTCGGTGGCTATGTGGGGGAGAAGCCGGGGTTGAAGGTGCCGACGACGGCGAATGGTCGTCGTGCTGCTGCGTATAACGCTGCGGCGTTCGGTGTTGGTGCGGCATTCGCCCTCGCCAGTGGCTTCGATGCGGACGGTAAGTTCACCGGCCAATTCGACACTGGCGCGAACTCTTCCTCCCAGTTGGAGAAGGGGTTCGAGAACGCGACCAAGGAAATTCAGCCGGTCCTCGAACAGATCCTGTTGGCGATCAAGAACCGTGAGCCGATCCGAGCTGAGGTGAACGTCGACCGCGACTCGGGCATGGCGAACATCAACATCCTGAAGGGCGGCATATGAGTAGGCGATATGTCCTCGAATGCGCAGACGGGACAGTGTGGGATTTCAACGATCCTGCCTGTCCCGTCTCGTTTCGTACGGAACCGACGGGTACTGAGGGCGCCGAGTTCACGCACGATGACCAGAAGAATGTGGGTCAGGCTGGGGTGTCGTGGGTTGCCCGCAATGACATGCCGAACTTCATCGGGTTGGACTGCAAGGTCGGGCCTGTCCCGAAGGCTGACGCGTTGCGGCTCGGGAAGCTGTGGCGGCACTCATTGGGCCGCGGCAAAGAAATCCACACCTTCTGGTCGATCACCGAAACTGGTGGCGAGAAATTCCAGTACGTGAGGTTGTCGACGAAGTTCGGGCCGATGGACATTCGGCTGTTGAAGGACTCCGGGGTGCAGCTCAACGACCCGGCAACACTTCGGTCGGACGAGACGTGGTGGCGTAAGCGACCTGCCGTCAAGACATTCAAGGCCGCGGACTTCGCAACAGCCGCTATCGAATCTGAATCGGATGAGCCGGTGTGGCCGCACATCGTCATCACCGGCCCCATCACGCTTCCGAAGATCGGCTGGCAAGGCGAACTCGTCCCACTACCGACCATCGCAGCCGGCGACGTGTGGACCATCAACACCGACCCGAACTGGTTCTCCATCAAAGACGGCGCCGGCAACGATCGGTCGTGGATCGCCCGTGCCTGGTACAAGCAGATCCCCGGAAACCCAGCCAGCCCAATCACCGTCCCCATCACGATCCAAGGAACCGGCACCAACACCAACACCTCGGTGAAAGTGACGCTGCCGCAACTATTCAGGGAGGGCTTCTAAATGACTGTCGCCCTCCCCGGATACCCGCGCCCCAACACCACCGAGGTCAAAGGTTTCCGAATCGAGGTCGGTTCACCAGATGCCATGTCGTGGAGGCCTCTTGGCGCGTACATGGCGGGAACCACTTTCGAGTGGGATTGGGCGATCCCCACCACCGCGGAAATCTACATTCGTGGGGATCATCCGATGGCGTCGTATCTGTCGCACCCGCGGCGGAAAGTCATCCACATCCGCACCACCCACAATGGAATCCCGTGGGATGGGCGGGTTATGGAGGCTCAAGTCGCGGGACCGCCTGGCAGGTTGACGATCAAACTGACTTGTGTCTCGAACTTGTTCAAGCTGTTGCGGGCGTTGGCATGGGTGAACAACATCCTGCCGCCTGAGATCCAGTTCAACATCACTGGTAAGCAGGATGTTGACTGGGGACCACCCGATCAGGTGATGAAGAAGTACGTGTCGAAGGTGATGACACGACTCCGATCGCCGGTCGTGTCCGCTCTGCCAATCCGCAAAACCACACCCGAGTTGCCGGACCTCGACGACATCGACACTCTCGACGACTTGCTGAACATCGTGCACGAGTCACCCGACGACATGATCGTGTTGGCCGCCCGGTTCACCCAGCTCGACGAACTATTCAAGCAGACCGTCGAGACCTACGAGATCGGCTTGTCCATCAACTTGTGGACGCCGGCTGACGGGTTGCCGTCCCCGCACGTGTTCAACACGCACACCCTCTCGATGCTGCAATCGGTGATGGACTACACGTCCGACAACTTCCTGAACTTCACCAACCCCGGAAACATCCTCGGGCTCACAAATCCGTCCGAGTGGGGGAAGTTGCAGAACCCAGGGTTCGTGTTCAACACGCACGCGAAGCGGGACCGCCGCCAGTTTCAGTGGCGCACGGATGGTGATCAGATCGCCTGGATTGAACGGGTCGAAAAGACTGCGGACGCAACACGTGTTGTGATCGGCGGCAAGGCCCCCGAGATCCTGAATCAGGTCATCGAGTGGGGCGCGAACTTCGCGTTGCAGTTGATCCTGAACGCCATCCTCCCCGGTCTCGGGTTGGGCAACATCATCGGCGACCTGTTCGACAACGTGTTCTTCGCGTTCCAACAGTTCTGGGATCCCGAACTCGAAACCGATTTGGGGGAGTTGGGTCGCGGTGAAGCGTTCGGCGACAACACGTCCGCGTGGTCGTTGGATGGGTTCGCTGTCGGCTTGGCTGCGTTGAAGGCGCATTCCGGTTCCGAGGCGATCCGGTTGACGGTCGTCGAGGGCGGCGCGGATGGTCGCGGCTTCACGTTCGGAGAAGACGTCGAAGTGATCGACGGCGTGGAAGTGCACTTCGAGCGCCGCTACAAGCACGGCGACATCATGACTGTCTGGGATGACGGTGTCGTGATCGAGAAGCACGTTTCGAACGTGAAGATCACCGAACAGGAAGACGGCCGCATGCGGACTGTCACCACGTTCGGTGATGCCATCACAGTCGGCGATGGCTGGGAGCGCGTCTTGAAGAAGGTCCAAACGATCTTCGGCAGCATCCGCGCTATCGCCAACTCAACCTAGGAGAAACACATGACCTGGACAGGAGATCCCGTCTGGCTCGCAGATGTCTTGCGCGCTGAGGGAATCAAAGTCGTCGAATACCCCGGCTGGAAAGACCGCGGACACGGCGACATGGGCACGATCTGGGGTGTCGTCGCACACCACACCGGCAACAACCCGCCCGGCAACAACCCCGGATACATCGCGAACCATCCGAGTCTCGGCTTGTGCTCGCAGATTCACCTGTCCCGAGATGGTGTCGCCACCGTCGTCGGTGTGGGTGTCGCCTGGCATGCCGGCAGCGGATCGTACCCAGGATTGCCGACCAACGGTGCGAATGAACGCACCATCGGTATCGAGGCGGAGAACAACGGCACCGAAGGTTGGTCGCCCGCGCAGTACGACGCGTATGTGCGGTGCTGCGCTGCGATCCTCCGGAAGGTCGGTCAGCCTGCCTCGCATGCGATCGGCCACAAGGAGTGGGCTGGTGCGGCGCAGGGCAAGTGGGATCCCGGCGGAATGGACATGAACAAGTTCCGCGCAGACATTCAAGCTCGAATCGATAACAAGCAGGAGGCTCCCGTGGGTAGCTCGGAAGTGAAGCAGGTACAAGACTTTGTCGCTGGGTTTTGTGGACCGATTGGTTCAGATGTTAAGGACGTTCGGCAGCAGCTGACGGGTGGACGTGACGCGGGCGAGTACCCCGGCTGGGACCAGTTAGGGGACCGCACCCTTGTCAATGCGTTGGCTGCGATCGGCGCGAAACTCGGGATCGATGGTTTCAAGGACCCGAAGGCAGGTAAGTGATGACTGCTGATTCTGGTTTGGATGGTTTCGCGAAGTCGTATGTGCAGAACATTCCGTTCGTGAAGCAGAACCGCAAGACGATCGCGAATGTTGTTGGTTTGCTGGCGAATGTGCTGGTGCTGTTGGTCGGGTTGCCGATCTCGGGTACCGCGCAGGTTGTGTTGGCGATCAGCATTCAGGGTGTGTTTGCGGTGTCGGCGTGGTTGGTGCCGAATGCGATCACACCGCAGCAGGCTTCGGAACTCGACGAGTACGTCGGCCGACACCGCAAGCAAGGGTGATGGGGGAGTTCTTTTCCGCGCTCCCCATTGAGGGGGGTGTCGTCGTCGGGTTCGTCGTCGGTGTCTTCCTCATGATCGCGAGAGGTGTCCTCGTCGTCGGCGCTCAGCATCGTGAGCAACTGGACGCTGAGCGGCAGGCGAACACGTACCTCCGTTCAGCGTTGGACAAGGCGTTAACGCTGAACGGTGAGGACGCCAAGACCATCGCGAAGCTATCGGCCACGTCTGATCTGTCGGCGCGGCTACTTGAGGAGTGGCGGAAAGAGTCAGCTCAGGGGGCGTCGTGAGGTGGCGTCGGCGTCAACACGCCGAGAACGAAACAGTCACCGAAGCACGGTTGCTGGACGAGGAAGTGGATAAGCGGTTGGCGGCGTCTCGTCGCGCCCGCCCGGACCACGAGCGTCGCGGGCAGCGTGTTCAGGATCAGATGGTGCACAACCACTTCGGTGAGTTGTTCCGGCTGAGTATGGAAGGGCGATGATGCTCAGAGAAGTCGGTAACTGGCTGTTGGTGTTCCTCACGTTGGTGTGGTGCACGTTCACTCTGATCTATGCGTTTCGGTCGAAGTGGTGGGCGAATGAGGTTGGTCGGGTGTTGTTGCCCGAGAAGGTGTTGACGTGTCTGGTGTTGATTCAGGTGGCTGCGTCGGCGATGTCGAATTCGTTGTATCCGGGGCGGGATGTGATTCGCATTGTTTTGTATGCGGGTTGTGCGGTTTCGGTGTTGGTGTTGACGGTTGTGTTGGTGCGTGTGCAGAGGCGTGAGCGTCGATGTCGATCTAAGTGGGGTGAGCACTGATGGAGAAGTTGCCTCCCGGCAAGCCTCGGGATCAAGACATTTGGGGGACGTTCAAAAACAACTGGTTCAGCCAGATTTTTGCGGGGTTCGCGAACATCGGCCAGCTGCTCGGCAGCATCGCTGATGCGTTCCTGGGTCGTGGATCCTTCGGTCTTGGACCACTGAAAGAGATCAACGACCGCGGCATCCTGATCACCGGATATGGAAACCAGATCGCGAGCTTGGAGAACGTCACACGTACTGGCGTGACAACCCCGGCGTGGGCGTCCACTGGCGGTCGGGACCTGGTTTCATTCCCTGACACGATGATGCAGTACCTCAGATATACGGGCGAGTTTGGCAGCGAAACGACTGAGACGCCGGTGTTTAACCCTGACAAGCGTTCGGCAGAGTTCGCTTTCATACGTGGCGGCCTTGACCGAGCCACGCCACTAGAAGTACTGCGCATCATTACTGGCAGCGACGCCAGTTTCTTCGGGATCGACGCCTGGTATCTGGGGATCTACGGGTATGACAAGCCTAACAATCGAATGATCAAGATCTGGGATTCTGGAGACATCAAAGCGATCTTGTCCAGCCAGCGACGCAGGTACCACATATCAACAGGATTGTCTTTGATGGCCGAGCCTGACCAACTGTTCGCTGTTGCATCACTTCAGATCGCGCCAGGCTTGGGTCAACGAACCCGGGGGCTGGGCGCCATCACGCTAACCGGGATCTCCGAGGAATCGGGCACTGTACCGCAAGCGCGTCACGCCTCGCTCGCGAATCAGTCCGTTCTTCCATCTGCCGTCTCTATGAATTCGTTTTCGTACAACAAGGAACGTCTGATGTGGGCGTCGTTAGGAGCTTCAGCGACATGATGGCGGACGGAAAGCTTTGTGTCACAGCTGAGGAAGTCGAGGAGTGGGCGAAACCTGCGTTGGATGTTTTCGGTCCTGTCGCACCACACCTGTGGATCATTGATCTATCAACCGGCGCTACGCGAGTAATTCGGTCCGCAGATTACGAGGACCTTCCGGCTGGGTGGGCGTTGCTGATGACGGGACCTGAGCCGCTTTGGGTTGCGCAATGGGATGGCGATTGGCAGCGCGCTTGCGATGAACAACTCAACCCGTTACTGGCGGAGGTGGTGGTCTGATGCCTGTTATTTCTGATCGGTTGACTGATGGTGCGAAGTTGGGTGTTGGTGCGGAGATTGTGTTCACGGTCCGCGACATCCGCGACAGTGTGGCGCATGATGCGATCCTCGGCCCCGCACGCACCACCGTCCCCGTGAATGCGACGACCGGGCTGTTCACTAGTCCGATGTTGGATCCTGGCCCGTACTGGGTGGGGATCCGTTGGTCGAGATCCAATCCAACGCATGATGTTTACCCCGTTGAAGTCCCCGCTGAGTCGGGGACTTTCCGTTTGTGGCCGTTGATCGACGCCGGCGCCCCGCCACCTCCCGCCGAGTCGGATGGATTCATCCGCAACGGCGGCGGCATCTCCCGCCAAGTCCGAACCACTGTCGCCGAATTCGCGGCGACCCCCTCACCAGACCCCGAAACCCTCTACATAGTTTTCGAATCCTAGGAGACCGACATGGCAGCATCAGGCAAGCTCTACGGCCTCGCCTTCAAAAGCATGGTGAACGGCGAGATCAACTGGACCTCGCACACCATCAAGGCGATGCTCTGCACGAGCGCGTACACCCCGAATCAGGACACCCACCAGTACAAGTCGTCCGTGACAAACGAGTCCGCGGGCACTGGCTACACCGCTGGTGGTGTGGCGTTGGCGGGTAAGACGGTTAACTACACCGCAGGAACCAACACTCTGATTCTGGATGCGTCGGATACGCAGTGGCCCGACTCGACAGTCACGGGCCGTTATTTGGTGCTGTACGACGACACGCCGTCTACGGATGCGACGAAGCCCCTCATCGGGTACATCGATTTCGGCGCTGACGTGTCCACTACGGCAGGTGTTTTCACCAGTGTGTGGGATGCCGCCGGAATCATCGGCTTCACCACCCCGTAAGCAGGAGGCGTCACGATGGGCTTGTTCAACCGCGGCCAAGCCGCATCGGCGCTGATCTTGGATGGCAAGCGAGCTGTCCGTGCGTATCTCGGTGATCAACTGGTGTGGGACGGCACGATGGATGCCTTCGTGCCGATTCCTCAAATTCTGGTGTCGGTCGTGATGGCAGACCCGGTTGTGTCGGCTACTGTTCGCACCGTAGCACCGCTCATCACTGCCTCGGCTCAGGTTTACGAACCGTCCGTCTCCGGAACGGCAACTGTCCGACCCGAAACAGCAATACTCGTAGCTGGTGTTGTCTATGCGCCCGATGTCTCGGCCGAGGCGTTGATCGAGGTACCTGCGATTTCGGTGTCAGCGATCGTGCTGGCACCCACTGTGTCCGAGGCGTTCGATGCGACAGTCGAAGTGCCGTTCATCCAGGTGACTGCTGGCATGTACTCGCCTAAGATCACCGCGGACTACGCGGCTACCGTTCCGATCATCGCGGCGTTCGCAGAGTTGTTGGCTCCGTTGGTGACCGCAACGGGAACAGCTGTGATCAATGCTCCGATGATCGCGGTAACTGGGTCAGTGAACGCGCCGGCAGTGATCGGTTCAAGTGCAGTGACAGCCCCTCTGATTGCGGTTTCAGCGACTGTGTACGCGCCCGAGATTCGGCGGGACGCGAAGGTCATCGCGCCGTCGATCACGGGCACAGCAACGGCTTACGTACCGAACGTTCAGGCGATCAACTTCAGCCCGTCTGGGATGACGAAGAACGGTAACTGGGTTCCGACGGCCAATGGGGCGTGGCTTGTCGTGCCCGCGTGGACAGCGGATTCCGGTTCGACAGTATCCGGCGATGGTGTTCAAGCTCGGGGCGCGAAGGCGAATGCTGTCGTGTCAGGGCAACTCAGCATTACTCTGTCGACCGGCGCTTACCAGGTGAGTGTGCGGCTGAAAGTAGATGGCGTAGTCGTGAAGACCATCACGGACTACCCCCTGACCGGATACGCGACGACGAATGTTCCAATCGCATCCGATCCGATGGCAATCACCACCGGTCAAGTCGCGACGATCGAATGCTGGTTCACGAACTTCTCGAACTCGTTCCCGATCCAATCCGGAGCGAACACCTACGTCCGCATCACCTGACCGGGCTGAGACAATCAGGGTATGGCTTTCGAACCTGACCCCGACACCGGCCAACCCGGCACCGTGAAACTCGCTGACGGACGCTGGGCGTACCGCTGGAAAGATGCACCGGACGCCGAACTGATCATCATGAAGCAACCGGAAACACCCGCAGAATGACAAAAGCCCCCAACCTCATCGCGAGGTTGGGGGCTTTTCGTCGTCTAACGATGTCAGCAGTCGACTAGGTCGGCTCGCTTCACTGAGGAGAAGAAGTCATCAGCCTCAGGCATGGAGTTTTCCCAGCCTGGGGTGTGGCCTCCGGTTTGATGGATGGCGGTCCGCGCTGCGGCGATGGCGTCGTTGATCGCACCACCCTCGGTGTCGGCGTCGACATACATCGAGATGGTGAGTGTGCGCTCTCCGAAGTCGACACCGAGGTCGACGTCGCTCACACCGGTCAGTCCCTCGAAGGCATCCATCAATGGGTCGATGATGCTCTCAAGGTCGTTGTTGTCGCGTCGGACTCCGACTATCAGTTCGACGTAGTAGGTGGTGGTGCCTACTTCTGCTCGAAGCATCCTGTCCTCCTCAGCTTTCCTTCTAGATTCTGTTGATACATAGGGTTCGATGGCGTCAGATGCACTGTGCTGATATGGAGCTTGCAAGGACAGTAGACCTTGTAGTACTTGGTCTTGACTACCCGCCAGCCTTGATTTTCGAGCTCTTTTAACAGTGCTTCCAGTTCCTTGATCGGATGACGGGGTCTAGTCGGCATCCGGGCAATATATCCCTTGTATCGGGTCGTGCACCCACTATGCGCTACTTGCCGCTACATTCCATCACTAAGTCGTCAAAATTACATTGCGTGTTACGTCACGATCAGGACACGATACGCGTTGCTGCCATGGTACGTCGAAGCCCACCTGTGCTGCCGAATGAGTCAGGTGGGCATCGAACTATTCAGTTGTGGTGCGGCGATCACTGACGGCTTCCCTTCCGTCTCCTGCCAACAGTGCCGACGCTACCAGGTATCGAACAGATGTGCGAGGGAAAGTGTGTTGACCGCGTCAACATGACCATCCATAACCGCTGGTCAACTGGCTGCGTCAACAATCACGGAAGACGCAATAAATACTCCCTGACCTGCGCGTATACCCTGTTTTCGCAGGGGTTCGAATCCCCTTAGCTCCACCATATCGATGCAGGTCAGAGACCTGCAAGGTGAAAAAAATGTTGACGGTCAACACGCCACGTCAACACCTGTCACACAACGACGATACGATGACCTCCCTAACCGGGAGGTTTTTTCGTTTCATGGCATCCATTCGACCACGAACCACCAAAGCGGGCACGCCCTACTACCAGGTTCTGTACCGGCACAACGGCACGCAATCCTCGGACAGCTTCGACGATCCGAAGGAAGCCACCAAGTACAAGAAGCTGTTGGAGCAGATCGGACCCGATGCAGCGCAAGAGCTGATGTTCGGCGCGGAAGCATTACCCGAAGAGATCCCCGCCCTGACGGTGACAGAGTGGTGCACCGAGTACATCGACCATCTGACTGGCGTCGAGGAAGCAACGAAGAACAAGTACCGCTCGTACCTCCGCCGCGACATTGATCCGATTCTTGGTTTTCTGCCGCTATCTGTGGTGAACGAGAAGGCGATCTCGAAGTGGGTCCAGGCGCAGGAGGGATCCTCGAAGACCATCGCCAACAAGCATGGGTTCTTGTCGGGTGCGTTCAACGGTGCTGTGCGAGCGAATCACATTGAAGTGAACCCGTGTGACGGTCGGAGGTTGCCGGCGCGGCACAAGGAAGATGAGCCGGTGTTCTTGACTCCAACTGAGTTCGTTCGAGTGCGGGATGTTGTGGTCGAGCAATGGCGTCCGTTGACGGTGTTTCTGGTGTCGACGGGGATGCGGTTCTCGGAGGCGACTGCGTTTCAGGTGGGCGATCTGAATGTGGAGGAGAAGACGGGACGGATTGTGCGGGCCTGGAAGTACACGGGCGAGGCGAAGCGGAAACTTGGGCCGCCGAAGTCCCGGAAATCTGTGCGGACGATCAACCTGTCAGATCAGGCGATCGAGGCGTGCGGCGATCTAAAGGGGGCGCGCACCGGATGAGTTCGTGTTCACAAATCGTCTCGGGCGCCCGGTCACTGCTCAACTTTTTCACAACAAGGCGTGGCGGCCGATGATAGCGGAGCTGTCCGACAGATTAGGAAGAAGCCGCGGCCACATGATCTTCGGCATTCGTGCGCAAGTTGGATGATCGCGGCCGGGGTGCCGCTGCCTGTCATTCAGCAGCACCTCGGCCCACGAGTCGATCACGACGACGATCAACATTTACGGGCATCTGGATCGCCGTGCCGCGCAAGCAGCATCGGCAGCCCTCACAGCAGCACTCGAAGGGCTCTGACCTTTATCGTGGCAGCTCGCTTTGTATTGCGGGCAGAAGGCGGAGACTGCCGCGCCAACGAGTTGTCCTGCATTCTCAGGCGTCCAACTGTCAGGGCCGTTGAAGTAGGTCATCAGCGAAATGTCCATGAACTCTTCGCCTTTCCTGAAGCTGGCGCAGGCTGTTCGTCCGGCTTCGAGTGCCGTTGAATCTGGGGTGTCAGGGAATCCGATGAGTGTCAGTGTCCCCAGGAATAGGAACTCGGGGTCGTCGGCCGGGTTGTAGTTGGTCGTTGCAGCAGCATGTGAGGTCGTCGTGACTGGTGGTGCGGCTGCGACGGTTGTTCGCACTGTTGTAGTCGTCGGCCTGACCGTTGTCGTGGTGGTCGGTGCCGCTTCGGATGTGGTGGTTTCTGCGGCGACTGTTTCGGCATCGTCTTTGCGGTTGGCAAGAGCGTTGACGCCGAAGTATGCGGCGATGAGCACTGCGACTACGCCTGCGCCGATGAGTGCTCGTTTGCGATCTTTGGCGAGCTTCTCGGGGTCAATGGGCTCGGGTGGCGCGGGTGGTGGTGTCGGTTGAGGCAGGGGCTGTGTGGCACTAGTCCACTGTTGGCCGTCCCAGTAGCGGAACTGCTGGTTGCCTTCTGGGTCGGGATGCCAGCCGGGGCCAGGTGTGGTCATTGTCGTGCCTTTCAGGTGGGGGCGCTTAGTTTGAGCGACGGTCCAGTTCGGAATTAATGTAAGCCCGCTCGTGCGGGGTCAGCGTTCGGACCCGCACGAGAAGCGTGTGCAGGTCTGTCCAGAGTTCCCAGGCGCATTCGTCGTCGGGCCTGTCCTCGCGTCCAAACGAGTGCATTGACGAGAGAGTCGAGAGGGATCAGTAGCCGTGCTGCGAGTTCGTCGACCAGTTTCTCTTCGCGGGCCTCGTAGCGTGGATCTGTGGAGGGGAGTCCGCGCTCGAGATGGATCAACTCGTGAGTGAGACTGATCGTCGTGCGGCTTGTGTGAGGGTGCGGCAGATGCATATGTCGGTGCCGTCTGTGTAGCCCGCTACGCCCTCGGGGAGTTCGCGGGTGCAGTCGATCACGGTGTCGGCGTGTTTGTTTCGCGCTGTCCGCCAAAGGGTGGTATCGGGTCATGCGCGGACTGTAGACAGTGATACCGACAACTTAGAACACGACTAGTCGGATCTGGTTTCCTTGTTTCTCCTGGACGCCGCGATTGGCGCGAAGCGGTAATCGGACGGACAACCCTGAGCGGTTGATTCTGGGAAGTCTCGTCCTCAGGCTTGACACCGATCTTGCTGGCGGCCATGACTCGGATGATCTCGTCTAGGGCGTCGCGTTCTCGTTGGTCGAGAAGGTCGGCTTCGGAGGGTGGGGTGTAGGGCTTCGCAACTTCGCGGGTCTGGCGATCCAGCGGGATAGTTCGCGTACGTCGATGCGGAGGGCGTCGGCGATCTTAGCGACTGTGGCTGGTTTTGGTTTGGCGTTGCCGGCGCGGATGTTGGTGATGGTAGATGTGCCGATTCCGAGGTGTTCGGCTAGTGCGCGGTGCGAGGGGGATTCGCCGTCACGCTTGTCCACGAAGCCAGCTTTGACGAGCGCTGCGTCCCACAGATCGTCTGTGGTGGGTCCGGGGTTCATGTCTACAAACGTTCCTCACGGCGGCAGTGTTCGAATAGTCAGAGTGTAGACGCGCTGTCTACAAATTCCATCACTGTGATCTGCATTGCTTGAGGTATGGGTCGAAAATCGCCAATTCAGGTGTAGACAAAAGTGTCTACACCGTCTACTGTCTTGTGGGACGGTAGACAGAGCGTCTACAGTGAAACGGAAAGGCAAAGCCATGAAAAAACAAGCAATCTGAATGGAGGCTCCGACGTGATCGTGAACGCCGACCTGTTGGTCGAATACATGGAGTACAACGACATGTCCGTCCGAGAACTGGCATCGAGGGTGAAGTGCTCCCACTCCACCATCGGCCACTACCGAACTGGCAAGCGAAAGCACTGCCCGCAGAACCGGGCGAAGCTGATCGCCAAGGAGCTTCGAGCCCCCAGGAAGGCCCTTTTTATGCCTGAACCGTTGCGTGTCACGCGTGACAAACGACAATTGGTTTCGGCATGAAGGCACGAAAAAGCCCGCCCTCTTGCAGGAGGACGGGCGAGGCAATCACCAATCGGAAGGAAAAGCGAATGCACGTAAAGGATATCACTCCTGAGTTGCAGGAAGCAGTGGACAGATTTGATGACGTGTTCGACTTTCACTACCCGCATCTGCGGGTTCCGGGGACCGTCGGCGTAACGCACGAAGGCTGCACGGTTGAGGCCCTCGACGCTGCGACTGACTTGTTCATCGACTCACTGCCTGTGTCGGTGATCCTATGACCACTCTGACTGGATTCCAGCTTCCCGAACCTCTCGCTCCTGGCACCGCGGAGTGGTGGACGAAGTACTCGGCGTCGAAGGTCGCAGCGATCTGTGGTTTGTCGAAGTGGGACACCGAACGATCGATCTACGACGGCATCACAGGCGTAGTGCCGCCGCAGCCGCAGACCGATGTGCAGGGCCGCGGGCATGAGTTCGAGCCGCTGATTCGTGGTTGGTTCTCGAACATGCATCTCGATTGGACGATCGAGGAAACGTCGACATGGCAGCACAGTCTTCGTGATTGCAGACAGCGGATCCGGACGGGATTGTCACGTTGCCTGACGGCACGGTCGACTGTTGGAGATCAAGACAGCCGACGACATTCACTCGTGGGGTGATGAGGTTCCGATCGGTTATCTGGTGCAGGTGATGTGGCAGATGGATGTGATCGGTGCTCGCCGTACGCATCTCGCGGCGTGCGGTCCGTTCGAACTGTTCCATCGTCGCCCGAAGGTGTTTGTCATCGACTACGACGCTCGGGATGCGGCGGTGCTGCGGGGAGCGGGTGTTGAAGTTCCAGGCGCGTGTTGAGGCTGGCGATCAGCCGGCGGCGGATCATTCGCGTGATTGTGATCGGTTGTCGGTTCGGTATGCGAATACATCGATTGCTGATGATCCGGGTGTGGATGTTCCGGCGGAGATCGCGGTTCCGTATTTGGAGGCGTTTGCGGCGGAAGCTGCTGTGGCGCTGGAGAAGAAGCGGACCGGGTCGGTGCTCCTCGAATACTTGGGTTCGTCGAAGAAGGCGACGTTCAACGGTCACACGATCGCGTCGCGTGTCAATAGCAAGGGTGCGCCGTCTATCCGCGCCACGTCTGGCCTCGCGGAGAAGGCTCCCGAAATCTTGAAGCCACGAAAGGCAGAAGCAGCATGACTGAGTACCTGATCGCAACGTCCGGGTGTGATGAACAACACGCGCCTTCGTCATCCTGACCGACGCCGAAGCGGAAACCGTGAAGACGATCGCTTCGGCGATCAACGTTCGCGCCGGAGGCTGCAAGCCCTCCCTATCCATCAGCCTGTGGGCTGATGCCAGCGCCTATGAACGTGAAGAAGCCACCGAACCGATCGACGAGGACTGATGACGATGACCGAGATCGCAGTACACACAGGATCCGCACTAGCGGTTTCGCCCGAACAGGACTTCTGGACCCCGAAGCAGGAATCGGCGCTCGCTCAGATCGGCGTCGAGAAAGCATCGAAAGCTGACTTGGCCGTGTTCTTTCACCAGTGCCAGCGCACCGGCTTGGATCCGTTTGCGCGCCAGATCTACATGATCGAACGCAAGGGGAAGCAGACCATCCAGACCGGGATCGACGGGTTTCGTCTGATCGCTCGACGCGCTACCGACGCCGCTCGTGGCACGTTCGGCTACGAGGAACCCTGTGGTGCGGAGAAGACGGCAAGTGGACCGACGTCTGGTTGCAGCGTGAGCAGCCCCGCGCCGCGAAGGTCACCGTGATTCGTGACGGTGCACGCTATCCCGCAATCGCGCTCTGGAACGAGTACGTGGGAACCAAGTTCAACGGCGATGTGACGCAGATGTGGGCCACGAAGGGCGCACTGATGTTGGCGAAATGCGCTGAGGCGTTGGCATTGCGTAAGGCATTCCCGCAGGACTTGTCCGGTCTGTACACCTCGGATGAGATGCAGCAGGCGGACAACGGGCAGCAAGGCTCGACTCGTCAGCGCCCTCAGCAGTCGACGCAAGCACGCCCGCGGTCGATCACTGAAGCGTTGGGTGAACCGTCTGTGGACGTGGATTCTTTGCTTGCTGCGATTGAGGCTGCTGAGTCGAAGGATGTGTTGCGGGAGCTGTGGAAGCAGACTGCGACGTTGCCGGCGCAGGAGAAGGACGACATTCAGGCGTTGATCATGGGGCGCATTCAGGGGATGTCGGAGCCTGAGTCGGATGGCGCCTCGCTGCCTGAGCCTGAGCAGTTGCCGTTGGACGCTGAGCCTGTTGACGCGGAGACGGTGGAAGAGCAGGTGGCGTCATGAGCCTCTACTTCCGCGATACGTGCACGTGCAGTGGTCCGGTGCCGGGATGGAACCAGCACGAAGCCTGGTGCGGCACTCGTGAGGACCGTGGTGGCCCGTACAACCGCTGGACACATCCGGACGCGAACCTCCCCACCGAAACCCCCAAGGACGCAGCATGACCTGGACGCGAATCGACTGCGCTCGAAGCGACGAAGTGTATGAGGCGATCGAGAACCGTGCTCCGCTCGCGGGACGCTCCGACATGGGCGGTGAGTTCGGCGAACCTCGCATCGAAACCATCTGGGGCACAGGGAAACCGAAGTTGAAGTCCTCAAGAACGTGCGCCACCCGCGCTACGAATGGGACTCCCAGCCGGAGACCGCGAACCCTGCGAACACTACGAATGGACAAACTGATGACCACTGCTGGTGAGCAGCTCAGGTTGGACGGGCAAGACGCAGCCTCGCAGCCGCAACAGTCGGACACCACGACCACCCCAACCACATCGAAACCGCCCTCACCGAACTCATCCGATCCGGCCGCGAATTCTCCGACGACCACGTCCCGCGACGCAGTCCCACCCGAAACCCGCGACTGGCTCCGCGCAGGCAATGGAAACGTCCTCTCATCCATCATCGGCAATGCGTCACGCCGCGGCCACATCGCCCAAACCGGATGGTGCCAACCCGCACGAAAAGAACGCCACTCCAACCCGAACCGAGTATGGAAAGGCGCCGCATGATCCGCGAAGCCTCACTCCGAGTGCCCATCACCCACCCCAACATCGGCACCTACAGCGCCCTCAGCGAAGTCACCATCGTCCACAAAGACGAACACGGCTACACCATCTGCCTCGACAACGGACACCCCCGCGGCGGCCTCTGCCACCTCGCCGTCGTCCAACGCAACCAGCTGTACATCCACACGAGAAACGAGAAGCAGCATGACGACCACCGAACAACGCCGGCACATACCACCCGACGAAGTGTTCACCATCGACGAGGCCGCGCTACGGCTCAGGTGCAGCCCCACCTACTACCGCGAGCAACTGCGATCGCAGAAGTGGCCCGGCAGGAAGATCGCCAACAAGTGGCGCGTCACTGAAGCGGACATCAAAGAAACCTTGGAGATCGTGTACTCGAATCCGATCTTCCGCCCGCGACCGGATCCGGTGTCAGCCCGCCCTGGCACTCGCCGACGCTACGAACGACACAACCGCCGCAAGTAAGGACAGCCCTACCGTGCCCAAAGACAAGCGGATCTATATCAATCTGGCGGTGGATATGGACCGCAATCCGAAGTACATCAACCTCACAGACGGGCAGAAGTGGTTGATGTGAAAGCCATCATGCACTGCCGTGAGTACCCCAACGACGGCAATCTGCCGCTGCCTGTGTGGGTGAAGATGGGAACAAAGCGCAACAGAATTTCGGTGGAATCTTGCGGAGCGATCACAATTTTTGAATCAAAAAATGTCGCGATTGTTCACGACTATGCCGAACATAATCAGACCATCGCGGGAGATCGAAAAGTCTCGAAATGAGAAGATCGCCGCAGGTCAGAAGGGGGGCAAGGCCAGGGCAGCGAACCGGGCGCATGCCAACGAAACGCAAGCAGACGGGCTAGCAGCTGCTAAGCAGGACCTCAAGCAGAATCAAGCAGAGATAGAGATAGAGAAAGAGAAAGAACTACTTACTTACGTAAGTAGTTCACCTCACCTAAGAGACGCGCCGGCGAGACCGCGGGGAGTGCGAGACATCGCTGAGCATCTCAACGGGACAGCGCACTCCGCTGAGGCGCACATCATCGCAAGGGCCTACTCGGATTCCTGCCCGTCGCCAGTCCCAGGCGATTTGATTTCGAAGATCGCGCAAGCTGTCGACGGATGTCTCAAGTCGGGGGTGAGTCGTGAGCAGATCGAAGCAGGGATCCAGGACTGGGCCGCGTCACCGATGACAGCGGCGTCGATGATTCCCGGATTCGTTCACAAAGCTGCTAACCGACCTGCTGCACCATCTGACAGCGGAATCGGGAAGGCGACCAAGAAAGCGATGGGATGGGCCGACATGGGCAACCAGCTCGCCCAACGGCAAGCCGAAGGACTCAACTCGTCAACACCGAAAGGCATCACCGCATGAATCTGATCGAAGCGACACCTCAACAACTTTCGGACACTGGCTTGATCATCGGCCGAGCGGCATTGTTCGACAACCGATTCAGCGAAGCGATATCGGGCGTGGAGGTGCGTGGGCGGAGGCTCTCGCCCCGTACAACCTCGAACTCCCGGATGCTCTCAATGCCGTGACTGTGCACTACCGCAACGAACCATTGCGGATGATCATGCCGGCGGACGTTATCCGGATTGCACGTGAGATTCGGATCGACCGGGCGCAGCGCGAACCTGCCGTGGATCGGGAGCTGCGGCAATTGCAGCACGACGTGAAGCACGGTTTGGTTCAGGGTGATGCGCAGCTGGGAGGCTTACCGATCGGCGGTGCAGACGGGAAACCTGTTCCAGGCGCCTATGCGGTGAACAATGCGATCGAGCATGTGTGCCCGTTGTGTGGGGCTGACGAGTACCAGGCCTGCACGAACAAGGTTTCCGGGGTGGAGCGGAAAATGCCCTGCCTGCCGAGATTGATGATCGAAGCTGAACCGAATCCGAAGTACGCAAAATGAGAATCGCGGCTGAGAACGTTTCTGTGGTTCATAGTGTGTGGTTTGGGATGCATGTGCCGGATGTGGCCCGTTTGTCGGCCAGCGTGAAACTGGGGGCTGGCAACTGTCACGTAGGACGCAAGACGTCAGGCGGTAAATCCTTTTGCCTTACGAGTCTCGCGTCTTGCGTGACGCATGATGATTGTCTACAGTTGAAGAATCCCGTTGCAGCGGGACCAGAAATCGGAAGGAATGTCATGACTGTTCTCGCTTTTCGTTCGCGTGGCCGGCACCGCACAGGTGTTCCTGCGCTTGAACTCATCGCTTCACGTAAGCCCGCCGCTGTGAATGCTCCGGTGTGCGGCAGCTGCACTTCCATCAACCTCAGCGCACACGAGGATCCCGGGTTCGGTGACTACTTCGTGTGCGAGGACTGCATGACGCAACTCGACACAGACGGGAGCCGACTGTGAGATCCCTTGCGCAGCATTGCGACATGCTCGAATCCCTCGCACTCATGGACGACCTGACAGACCGGCACGAACGGTTGGAGCGCCGCAAGTTGTGGCGCGGACGAACCTACGTCGCCGTCACCTCACCGGACTCTGCGCCACCTTCGCCTACACCCTCACCGGATACCTGAACGGATACGCAGCATGAGGACACGAGAAGAGTTGGCCGAGACCATCGCCGTCACGCTGCGTGGCGAAGACCAGTTCGGCTACACCGACATCAGCGACTTGAGCGACGCCGTCCTCGACAGCCGTTACGACCTACTCGCAGTCGCCGACGCGGTCCTCGCCGACTACCAGCCCAAGCCTCGCACAGTGGACAACATCGAAGAGTTGCGTGAACTACCAGTCGGAACAGTCATCTGGTATTCACTGCGCTACGACGGACAAGCCATGTACTCAGTCATGGAAAAGGGACTCGACGGCACATGGCTAAGCGCAATGGACCCCGAAGATGACTACGCCTATAAGCCGCTGCTTCCCGCGACGGTCTTGTTCACCCCGGAGGCAACAGCATGAGCACTTACCTCGAAGAACTCGCCACGCTCGCCGCGAAGATCGGCGACGACAACGCGAAAGCCACCTCGATTTGGGTTGGATTGGGCCGCAGGAACGGGACGCCCTCGTCGACGCCGCACAGCAGGCCCGGAAGCAGCTGGATAAGGCCCGCACCGACCTGCAACAGGCGCAGATGACCGCGAACATGCCCAACGTCGGCGGTGCAATGTGAGCACTCTCTACAAGATCGAATGCGACCTTTTCGACGACCAGTCGGAATGCTGGCCCGACGACCTACTGTTCCTGCCACGCGCAGGCATCGACACCATGCTCGACATCCTCGTTGAAGGGATGCGCCGAAAGCTGCCGTCAACCCGCTCTATCCGACCGAGGAACTCGCGACTATCCGCGAGAACATGCACATTGTGCCAGCGCTCGAAGGTACTGCCGCGAGAGCTTATTTCGCTCAGAAAGGGCTCGATGCCCTCGAAATTGGTGACGTGCGACGGGCGCATGCATGTGCCATTTGGCAGCGCACGCTCGAACTGGAGGGGGAGTGATGGCGAATCACATCAACGCGCCTGTCGTATTCGTCTTCGACAACGGCGACAAAATCACCATCCGGCCCGAAGAAGACTGCCTCAAGATCCATGCCTCCGGGGCACGTATGGAAAGCTCTCGATCGAGCCCGAAGGCTCAAACATGTTGGCCCTCCGGGTGATCGAATGAGCCACTTCGATCACGACGACGGACTAGAAGACCCCGTCACCCTCGACCGCTGGGAAGACAACGACGCATGGGACCGAGCCCACGAACAGGCGGCAGGGAAATGATCGCTACCAGCCTCTCCACCCAATCCTGCCCCACCGGACTCTGCGGGCAATGCGGGCCCTGCCGACGCGAAATGCGCGAAGCCGACCGATTGATGCGGCCCAAAACGCTACCGCCCATCGAGCTTTCACCCACCGTCCAACAACTCCTAGCCGAAGACCGCAAACGCACCCGACCCACACGCAGACCCATCCCCAAAGTCGCCAACCGCCGAGCAGCAACCCCCACCGCGATCCCCACATCCAACCAAGCCTGCACCCAATGCGGCGAACTCCGCGGATACCGAACCATCGGCTCCAAAGCCACCACCCACATCCTCGACGGCGAAGGCACCCTCTGCCAAGTCTGCGCAGACCACCCCCGCATCCAAGCCACCATCACCCGCCTCGAAAACAAACCAGGCCCACGCACCAAATCCGAAACAACACTCCTCTCCAAATCACGATTCCGCATCCAACGAATCACCAAAAACGGCAGACCATTCCACCCCCAACGCCAACCACGGCTCAGGCAACGGATACGTCTCCTACCTCTGCCGATGCGCCGAATGCCGCGACTGGCGCGCCGAACAAGACCGCGCAGCGAGAGCCAAAAAACGATGACCCACACCCTCACCATCATCGACACAGCGCATCCCGGCCGGCCGCCCCTCACCATGAACGAATGGCGCAACGCCACTGGACAAAAAAGTCCAAGGCCCGCACCCGCATCCACTGGCAGATCCGACAAGCACTACAAACCAACCCGATCCCCATGTGCGAACAAGTAACCATCAGCATCACCCAATACGCACCCGACGCCCGCATCCGAGACGCAGACGGCCTCAGCGCATTCCGCAAAGACGCCATCGACGCACTCCGCCAACACGTCATCCCGACGACGCCCAAAAGCATGTGATTGACGGCGGCAACACCATCCTCCTGGACCGCGAAAACCCTCGCATCGAGATTCGAATCGAGCCCACACCATTGAGCACACGAAACTCCCTCGGATACCTATCCGCAGCAACACTCCTCGCCTCCATTATTGTCGCGAACTGGGCAACCACCCGATTCGGATTCGTCCCAGTCGGATTCGGATTCGCTGCGACAGCTGGCACATTCGCCGCCGGCTTCGCACTCGCCGCCCGAGACGCGACGCAAGACCTCCTCGGCAAACCGAAGATGCTCGCAGTACTCGCTGTCGGCGCAGTCCTGTCGTATCTGATCGCGGATCCGTTCATCGCCACCGCATCGGCAGTCGCATTTGCCGTCGCGGAGTTGCTCAACTTTGCGGTCTACACGCCCTTGCGGAACCGATCGAAACTCGGTGATCGCAGGTGGGCTGCAGCTGTCACCGCATCCAGCCTCACCGGAGCCCTGGCCGACACCGTCATATTCCTCGCGATCGCATTCGGTTGGGCTGCTGTACTGCCAGCGCTCGCAGGACAGCTCGTCGGCAAAGCGTGGGCCACCCTCGCATACCTCATTCTCGGCAAGGCGGTGTCACGTGGTGCTGTACTTCGCCAACCCCTCCAGCCAGAAGGTGCGTGACGCCATGCGCAAAGAACTGCTCGGCTACATCGACACACCAGCGCAAGGCAACAAACGTGAACCGGGCGTGGCATGGGTGGCGGACAACGGATGCTTCGGCAAAGGGTACCCAGGGACATCCAGTACATCGCGTGGCTGCTCGCCAACCGTGACGACGCCGGCACATGCCTGTTCGCCACCGCGCCCGA
Organism: Anser anser; assembly: GCF_964211835.1. Classification (NCBI taxonomy): domain Eukaryota; kingdom Metazoa; phylum Chordata; class Aves; order Anseriformes; family Anatidae; genus Anser; species Anser anser. The sequence goes on from NW_028154211.1 coordinate 50,168, forward strand.
CGTGGTGGGGGACGCGAAAGAAACATTGAAGCGGTCGAAGCCGTTCCTGCCCGTGATCAGAGCGCTCGGATACCCGGTCGCCCTCGTCGCTCAGGACGGCCTCGAAAACCTGACAGTGCCGTGGGACTCGTTCGACGCCCTGTTCATCGGCGGATCCACCGAATGGAAACTCGGCAAACACGCCCGGAACTTGGTGACGGAAGCGAAACGTCGCGGCAAACACGTCCATATGGGACGCGTGAATTCCAAAACCCGCTACAGGTACGCGGAAGCCATCGGGTGCGACTCGGTGGACGGAACGTATCTCGCGTTCGGACCGGACGAGAACCTGCCGAAACTTCTTTCGTGGGTGACAGCATTCAGAACCAAACCGCTATCGACGTAAGGGTATTGCATGACCGCGCCTGATCCGGGGTTGACCGACCTCATCGCAGCGCACCAGGTGATGAGCCAGCAGTGGTTCCGGCCGGTGCTGAGTACCGGCTCGTCTGCAAGTGCGGCATATGGGATGGGAGCCGACGCTTTCCCTGCGCATGTGGCGTTGGTGGTGAAGCAGTACATCAACGGGCGGACAGCGCCAGTGCTTGAAGATTTCGACTGGCACATCCAGAACGCGTCGAACGGTGCAGTCTGCGCAGCCGAGGCCGACGACGGGCAAGCGCTCATGTCTTACCAATTGGAGATGGGCATATACAAACGGGCGGCTCAACTCCTCCGCGCAGCTTTGGAAGGGGAACAGCAATGAGCAGACGCGAGTACACAATCCGACTTATCTGCGCACATGAAGGATGCAAGGATAACTCGTTCACGACTGCAACCAGCCGACGCGAAGAGGATGAAATTCGCGCCAGATACCGAAAGTTCCCATATCGCTGCGTACGACACACCAACCCCGACGAAGTGCTATCTGCTGACAATCCCGAGCAGACGATCACACTCACCGCAGAGAAGGTTGTTGCGCCACACCTACGTGGCATTGACCTTCCTGGTGAAGTTCGGCACCTCGACGGCCTCTTCTGGATAAGCGGCAGGGATTCACGTACGGCCCCGGCTTCAAGGCCTACGCATCCGACTTTCCGCCTGGCACAAAGCTGATCGTCACCGCCCGAATCGAACTGCCTTCTGAGGAGTCGTTGTGAGTGAGATCCGATCACAGGCCACACCCGCGAGAGACGAACTGGTGCACATATTGGCCGGCGCAGTTCTCGACAACCCCGGTGGCGTTGGGACGCTGCCACAGCACGCGGCCGACCGACTCCTCGCCGCTGGTTGGTCGAAGCCTCACACGGTGAACAGCATCGAAGACTTAGAGGCGCTGCCGATTGGGTCGGTTCTCGCACGAAACCTCGACCATCCAGACGAGATGGACGTGTACGTCAAGCGCAGTGACACGGCCGGATGGCGATACCTGCCGCTCCCGATGACTGTTCTGTTCACTCCGGGCGGTTGAAGGGTGAGCAGAATCGAAAGCCAACTCCGGGACGCGCTCTACAGATCAGGCCGAGACATCGTAGAGAAAGCAACCGACCCAGACCAGCAGAAGATGCTGACCTACCTCCGATCGCTCGGCCCCGAAAAGTGCGAGCAATGGCTGGACAACTACGGCAACGCCTACGCCAAAGCGATCCTCCCCGTCATCCTCCCCATCATCAAGGAATACGCCGGTGACAACTGACCTCCTCGAATGGACTCCCGCAGACTCCAAAGCCCTCGACGCCTACGCCCGATCCATCCCCGGCCGGCCACCACTCAAACGCGACCCACACCTAGCCGAACTCCTCGCAACACTCCCAGGCCCAGGCGGACGCATCGGAATCGACATCGGACAACCCTGCCGAGAATGCGGAACCCCCATGGCACCCCGAACCCGACGCATCGAAGGCCACACCCCACACGGCGCACGAGGACGCTGCCGACCCTGCCACGGCCGACCCTGCCACGACCGCGCACGCCACCGCATCGGAGGACACCGTGACTGAACACTGGTTCATCCCACGCCACGAACAACAGGAGCTCACCGACGCTCTGGGGGAAGTCCGAGACATCCTCGACGACCTCCAAGAAGCCCAGAAACCCCGCATCGCCACCGCCAACTGGAACCCCAAAGTCACCACAGGAGACCGCCCCCAACCCTTGCCGTTCAACGTCGCAGCCGTCGACGCCGCCGACAGACTCCTCATCGAACTCGAACGATGGGTGTACTGGCTCGCTGACGCACGACAGATCGCAGCACCCAACACCCACTGCGCAGGCTACGCAGACTGGCTCACACGCAACATCCTGCTCCTCGCCGCAACCCCAGGCAGCGAAGCCGCACACCACGACATCACTTCGGAAATCAGGCACGCACGCAACGCATCCGGACGCAGCCACCTCCAACCCATCCCCAAACCCAACCCCACCCGCCTCGCCCAAGCACACGCCGAACAACTCAACGCCCGAGGCATCGCCACCCTCGCCAAACACATCGGCGCCCAAGGCCTCACCATCCGCCGCATCAACCACCTCGTCGAAAAACACAAAATTACGCCGATCCGCTACGCGGAC
>NW_028154210.1:0-83000 GCF_964211835.1 Anser anser
CCAGTGGTGCCAGTGCACTCTCTGGACCCACTTCACTGCATCTCCAGTGGTACCAGTGCACTCTCCGGACTCACTTCACTGCATCCCCACTGGTGCCAGTGCACTCTCTGGACTCACTGCACTGCATCCCCAGTGGTGCCAATGCACTCTCTGGACTCACTGCACTGCATTCCCAGTGGTGCCAGTCCACTCTCTGGACTCACTTCACTGCATCCCCAGTGGTGCCAGTGCACTCTCTGGACTCACTGCACTGCATCCCCAGTGGTGCCAGTGCACTCTCTGGACTCACTGCACTGCATCCCCAGTGGTGCCAGTGCACTCCCTGGACTCACCGGGGTGCATCCCCAGTGGTGCCACCGCAGTCTCTCGACTCACTGCAGTGCATCCCCAGTGGTGCCAGCGCACTCCCTGGACTCACCGGGGTGCATCCCCAGTGGTGCCACTGCACTCTCTGGACTCACTGCACTGCACCCCAGTGGTGCCAGTGCACTCTCTGGACTCACTGCACTGCATCCCCAGTGGTGCCAGTGCACTGTCTGGACTCACCGGGGTGCATCCCCAGTGGTGCCAGTGCACTCTCTGAACTCACTGCAGTGCACCCCAGTGGTGCCAGTGCACTCCCTGGACTCACTGCACTGCATCCCCAGTAGTGCCAGTGCACTCTCTGGACTCACTGCACTGCATCCCCAGTGGTGCCAGTGCACTCCCTGGACTCACTGAACTGCATCCCCACTGGTGCCAGTACACTCTCTGAACTCACTGCACTGCATCCCCACTGCTGCCAGTGCACTCCCTCGACTCAATGCACTGCAACCCCAGTGGTGCCAGTGCACTCCCTGGACTCACTGCACTGCATCCCAGTGGTGCCGTGCACTCTCTGGACTCACCGGGGTGCATCCCTAATGGTGCCAGTGCACTCTCTCGACTCACTGCACGGCATACCCAGTGGTGCCAGTGCACTCCCTGGACTCACTGCACTGCATCCCCACTCGTGCCAGTGCACTCTCTGGACTAGCTGCACTGCATCCCCAGTGGTGCCACTGCACCCCCTGGACTCACTGCAGTGCATCCCCAGTGGTGCCAGTGCACTCTCTGGACTCACTGCACTGTATCCCCAGTGGTGTCTGAGCACTCCCTGGACAAACCGGGTTGCATCCCCAGTGGTGCCACTGCACTCTCTGGACTCTCTGCACTGCATCCGCAGTGGTGCCAGTGCACTCTCTGGACCCACTGCACTGCATCCCCACTGGTGCCAGTGCACTCTCTGGACTCATTGCACTGCATCCCCAGTGGTGCCAGTGCACTCCCTGGACTCACTGCACTGCATCCCCAGTGGTGCCAGGGCACTCCCTGGCCTCACTGCACTGCATCCCCAATGGTGCCAGTGCACTCTCTGAACTCACTGCACTGCATCCACTCTGGTGCCAGTGCACTCTCTGGACTCACTGCACTGCATCATCAGTGGTGCCAGTGTACTCTCTGGACTCACTGCACTGCATCCCCAGTGGTGCCTGTGCACTCCCTGGACTCATTGCACTGCATCCCCAGTGGTGCCAGTGCACTCTCTGGACTCACTGCACTGCATCCCCAGTGGTGCCAGTGCACTCTCTGGACTCACTGCAGTGCATCCCCAGTGGTGCCAGTGCACTCCCTGGACTCACTGCACTGCATCCCCTGTTTAGCCAGTGCACTTTCTGGACTCACTGCACTGCATCCCCAGTGGTGCCAGTGCACTCCCTGGACTAACCGGGGTGCATCCCGCGTGGTGCCAGTGCACTCTCTGGACTCACTGCACTGCATCCCCTGTGGTGCCAGTGCACTGTCTGGACTCACTGCACTGCATCCCCAGTGGTGCCAGTGCACTCTCTGGACTCACTGCACTGCATCCCCAGTGGTGCCAGTGCACTCTCTGGACTCACTGCACTGCATTCCCAGTGGTGCCAGTGCACTCTCTGGACTCACTGCACTCTATTCCCACTGGTACCAGTGCACTCTCTGGTGTCACTGCACTGCATCCCCAGTGGTGCCAGTGCACTCTCTGGACCCACTTCACTGCATCTCCAGTGGTACCAGTGCACTCTCTGGACTCACTTCACTGCATCCCCACTGGTGCCAGTGCACTCTCTGGACTCACTGCACTGCATCCCCAGTGGTGCCAATGCACTGTCTGGACTCACTGCACTGCATTCCCAGTGGTGCCAGTGCACTCTCTGCACTCACTTCACTGCATCCCCAGTGGTGCCAGTGCACTCTCTGAACTCACTGCACTGCATCCCCAGTGGTGCCACTGCACTCCCTGGACTCACCGGGGTGCATCCCCAGTGGTGCCAGTGCACTCTCTGGACTCACTGTACTGCATCCCCAGTGGTGCCAGTGCACTCCCTGGACTCACTGCACTGCATCCCCAGTGGTGCCAGTGCGCTCTCTGGACTCACTGCACTGCATCCCCAGTGGTGCCAGTGCACTCCCTGGACTCACTGCACTGCATCCCCAGTGGTGCCAGTGCACTCTCTGGACTCACTGCACTGCATCCCCTGTGGTGCCAGTGCACTCCCTGGACTCACCGGCGTGCATCCCCAGTGGTGCCATAGCACTCCCTGGACTCACTGCACTGCATCCCATGTGGTGCCAGTGCACTCCCTGGACTCACCGGCGTGCATCCCCAGTGGTGCCAGTGCACTCCCTGGACTCACTGCACTGCATCCCCTGTGGTGCCAGTGCACTCCCTGGACTCACCGGCGTGCATCCCCAGTGGTGCCAGTGCACTCTCTGGACTCACTGCACTGCATCCCCAGTGGTGCCAGTGCACTCTCTGGACTCACTGCACTGCATTCCCAGTGGTGCCAGTGCACTCTCGGGACTCACTGCACTGCATCCCCAGTGGTGCCAGTGCAATCTCTGGACTCACTACAGAGCATCCCTAGTGGTGCCAGTGCACTCTCTGGACTCACTGCACTGCATCCCCAGTGGTGCCAATGCACTCTCTGGACTGACTGCACTGCACCCCCAGTGGTGCCAGTGCACTCTCTGGACTCACTGCACTACATCCCCAGTGGTGCCAGTGCACTCTCTGCAGTCACTGCACTGCATCCCCAGTGGTGCCTGTGCAGTCTCTGGACTCACTGCAGTGCATCCCCAGTGGTGCCAGTGCACTCTCTGGACTCACTGCACTGCATCCCCAGTGGTGCCAGTGCACTCTCTGGACTCACTGCACTGCATCCCCAGTGGTGCCAGTGCACTCTCTGGACTAACTGCATTGCATCCCCAGTGGTGCCTGTGCACTCTCTGGACTCACTGCACTACATCCCCAGTGGTGCCAGTGCACTCTACGGACTCACTGCAGTGCATCCAACAGTGGTTCCAGTGCACTCTCTGGACTCACTGCACTGCATCACCATTGGTGCCAGGGCACTCTCCGGACTCACTGCAGTGCATCCGCAGTGGTCCCAGTGCACTCTTTCGAGTCACTGCACTGCATCCCCAGTGGTGCCAGTGCATTCTCTGGACTCAATGCAGTGCATCCCCAGTGGTGCCAGTGCACTCTCTGGACTCACTGCACTGCATCCCCAGTGCTGACAGTGCACTCTCTGGACTCAGTGCACTGCATCCCCAATGGTGCCACTGCACTCTCTGGACTCACTGCAGTGCATCCCCAGTGGTGCCAGTGCACTCTCTGGACTCACTGCAGTGCATCCCCAGTGGTGCCAGTGGACTCTCTGGAGTCACTGCACTGCATCCCCAGTGGTGCCAGTGCACTCTCTGGACTCACTGTACTGCATCGCCAGTGGTGCCAGGTCACTCTGTGGACTCACTGCACTGCATCACCAGTGGTGGCAGTGCACTCTCTGGACTCACTGCACTACATCCCCAGTGGTGCCAGTGCACTCTCTGGACTCACTGCACTGCATCCCCAGTGGTGCCAGTGCACTCTCTGGACTCACTGCAGTGCATCCCCAGTGGTGCCAGTGCACTCTCTGGAGTCACTGCACTGCATCCCCAATGGTGCCAGTGCAATCTCTGGACTCACTGCACTGCATCCCCAGTGGTGCCAGTGCACTCTCTGGACTCACTGCAGTGCATCCCCAGTAGTGCCAGTGCACTCTCTGCACTAACTGCACTGCATCCCCAGTGGTGCCAGTGCACTCTCTGGACTCACTGCACTGCATCCCCAGTGGTGCCAGGGCACTCTCTGGACTCACTGCAGTGCATCACCATTGGTGCCAGGGCACTCTCCGGACTCACTGCAGTGCATCCCCAGTGGTGCCAGTGCACTTTTTCGAGTCACTGCACTGCATCCCCATTAGTGCCAGTGCATTCTCTGGACTCACTGCACTGCATCCCCAGTGGTGCCAGTGCACTCTCTAGACTCACTGCAGTGCATCCCCAGTGGTGCCAGTACACTCTCTGGACTCACTGCACTGCATCCTCAGTGGTGCCAGTGCAATCTCTGGACTCACTGCAGAGCATCCCTAGTGGTGCCAGTGCACTCTCTGGACTCACTGCACTGCATCCCCAGTGGTGCCAGTGCACTCTCTGGACTCACTGCACTGCATCCCCAGTGGTGCCAGTGCACTCTCTGGACTAACTGCATTGCATCCCCAGTTGTGCCTGTGCACTCTCTGGACTCACTGCACTACATCCCCAGTGGTGCCAGTGCACTCTACGGACTCACTGCAGTGCATCCCCAGTGGTTCCAGTGCACTCTCTGGACTCACTGCACTGCATCACCATTGGTGCCAGGGCACTCTCCGGACTCACTGCACTGCATCCCCAGTGGTCCCAGTGCACTCTTTCGAGTCACTGCACTGCATCCCCAGTGGTGCCAGTGCATTCTCTGGACTCACTGCAGTGCATCCCCAGTGGTGCCAGTGCACTCTCTGGACTCACTGCACTGCATCCCCAGTGCTGACAGTGCACTCTCTGGACTCAGTGCACTGCATCCCCAATGGTGCCACTGCACTCTCTGGACTCACTGCAGTGCATCCCCAGTGGTGCCAGTGCACTCTCTGGACTCACTGCAGTGCATCCCCAGTGGTGCCAGTGGACTCTCTGGAGTCACTGCACTGCATCCCCAGTGGTGCCAGTGCACTCTCTGGACTCACTGTACTGCATCGCCAGTGATGCCAGGTCACTCTGTGGACTCACTGCACTGCATCACCAGTGGTGCCAGTGCACTCTCTGGACTCACTGCAGTGCATCCAGAGTGGTGCCAATGCACTCTCTGGACTCACTGCACTGCATCCCCAGTGGTGCCAGTGCACTCTCTGGACTCACTGCAGTGCATCCCCAGTGGTGCCAGTGCACTCTCTGGAGTCACTGCACTGCATCCCCAATGGTGCCAGTGCAATCTCTGGACTCACTGCAGTGCATCCCCAGTGGTGCCAGTGCACTCTCTGGACTCACTGCAGTGCATCCCCAGTAGTGCCAGTACACTCTCTGCACTAACTGCACTGCATCCCCAGTGGTGCCAGTGCACTCTCTGGACTCACTGCACTGCATCCCCAGTGGTGCCAGGGCACTCTCTGGACTCACTGCACTGCATCACCATTGGTGCCAGGGCACTCTCCGGACTCACTGCAGTGCATCCCCAGTGGTGCCAGTGCACTTTTTCGAGTCACTGCACTGCATCCCCATTAGTGCCAGTGCATTCTCTGGACTCACTGCACTGCATCCCCAGTGGTGCCAGTGCACTCTCTAGACTCACTGCAGTGCATCCCCAGTGGTGCCAGTACACTCTCTGGAGTCACTGCACTGCATCCTCAGTGGTGCCAGTGCAATCTCTGGACTCACTGCAGAGCATCCCCAGTGGTGCCAGTGCACTCTCTGGACTCACTGCAGTGCATCCCCAGTGGTGCCAGTGCACTCTCTGGACTCACTGCACTGCATCCCCAGTGGTGCCAGTGCACTCTCTGGACTAACTGCATTGCATCTCCAGTGGTGCCTGTGCACTCTCTGGAGTCACTGCACTACATCCCCAGTGGTGCCAGTGCACTCTACGGACTCACTGCAGTGCATCCCCAGTGGTTCCAGTGCACTCTCTGGACTCACTGCACTGCATCACCATTGGTGCCAGGGCACTCTCCGGACTCACTGCACTGCATCCCCAGTGGTCCCAGTGCACTCTTTCGAGTCACTGCACTGCATCCCCAGTGGTGCCAGTGCATTCTCTGGACTCACTGCAGGGCATCCCCAGTGGTGCCAGTGCACTCTCTGGACTCACTGCACTGCATCCACAGTGCTGACAGTGCACTCTCTGGACTCAGTGCACTGCATCCCCAATGGTGCCACTGCACTCTCTGGACTCACTGCAGTGCATCCCCAGTGGTGCCAGTGCACTCTCTGGACTCATTGCAGTGCATCCCCAGTGGTGCCAGTCGACTCTCTGGAGTCACTGCACTGCATCCCCAGTGGTGCCAGTGCACTCTCTGGACTCACTGTACTGCATCGCCAGTGGTGCCAGGTCACTCTGTGGACTCACTGCACTGCATCACCAGTGGTGCCAGTGCACTCTCTGGACTCACTGCAGTGCATCCAGAGTGGTGCCAATGCACTCTCTGGACTCACTGCACTGCATCCCCAGTGGTGCCAGTGCACTCTCTGGACTCACTGCAGTGCATCCCCAGTGGTGCCAGTGCACTCTCTGGAGTCACTGCACTGCATCCCCAATGGTGCCAGTGCAATCTCTGGACTCACTGCAGTGCATCCCCAGTAGTGCCAGTGCACTCTCTGGACTCACTGCACTGCATCCCCAGTAGTGCCAGTACACTCTCTGCACTAACTGCACTGGATCCCCAGTGGTGCCAGTGCACTCTCTGGACTCACTGCACTGCATCCCCAGTGGTGCCAGGGCACTCTCTGGACTCACTGCACTGCATCACCATTGGTGCCAGGGCACTCTCCGGACTCACTGCAGTGCATCCCCAGTGGTGCCAGTGCACTTTTTCGAGTCACTGCACTGCATCCCCATTAGTGCCAGTGCATTCTCTGGACTCACTGCACTGCATCCCCAGTGGTGCCAGTGCACTCTCTAGACTCACTGCAGTGCATCCCCAGTGGTGCCAGTACACTCTCTGGACTCACTGCACTGCATCCTCAGTGGTGCCAGTGCAATCTCTGGACTCTCTGCAGAGCATCCCTAGTGGTGCCAGTGCAATCTCTGCACTCACTGCAGTGCATCCCCAGTGGTGCCAGTGCACTCTCTGGACTCACTGCACTGCATCACCATTGGTGCCAGGGCACTCTCCGGACTCAACTGCACTGCATCCCCAGTGGTGCCAGTGCACTCTCTGGACTCACTGCAGTGCATCCCCAGTGGTGCCAATGCACTCTCTGGACTCACTGCTTTACATCCCCAGTGGTGCCAGTGCACTCCCTGGACTCACTGCAGTGCATCCCCAGTGGTGCCAGTACACTCTCTGGAGTCACTGCACTGCATCCCCAATGGTGCCAGTGCACTCTCTGGAGTCACTGCACTGCATCCCCAGTGGTGCCAGTGCTCTCTCTGGAGGCACTGCACTGCATTCCCAGTGGTGCCAGTGCACTCTCTGGACTCACTGCACTGCATCCCCAGGGGTGCCAGTGCACTCTCTGGACTCACTGCACTGCATGCCCTGTGGTGCCAGTGCACTCTCTGAATTCAGTGCACTGCATCCCCTGTGGTGGCAGTGCACTCTCTGCACTCACTGGAGTGCATCCCCAGTGGTGCCAGTGCACTCTCTGGAATCACTGCACTGCATCCCCAGTGGTGCCAGGGCACTCTCTGGACTCACTGCACTGCATCCCCACTGGTGCCAGTGCACTCTGTGGAGTCACTGCACTGCATCCCCAGTGGTGCCAGTGCACTCTCTGGAGTCACTGCACTGCATCCCAGTCGTGCCAGTGCACTCTCTGGACTCACTGCACTGCATCCCCAGTGGTGCCAGTGCACTCTCTGGACTCACATAACTGAATGAACAGTGGAGCCAGTGCACTCTCTGGACTCACTGCAGTACATCCCCAGTGTTGCCAATGTAGTCTCTGGACTCACTGCACTGCATCCCCAGTGGTGCCAGTGCAATCTCAGGACTCACTGCAGTGCAGCTCCAGTTGGTGCCAGTGCACTCTCTGGACTCACTGCACTGCATCCCCAGTGGTGCCAGTGCACTCTCTGGAGGCACTGCACTGCATCCCCAGTGGTGCCAGTGCACTCTCTGGAGTCACTGCACTGCATCCCCAGTGGTGCCAGTGCACTCTCTGAACTCACTGTACTGCATCCCCAGTGGTGCCAGGTCACTCTGTGGACTCACTGCACTGCATCCCCAGTCGTGCCAGTGCACTCTCTGGACTCACTGCACTGCATCCCCAGTGGTGCCAGTGCACTCTCTGTAGTCACTGCACTGCATCCCCAGTGGTGACAGTACACTCCCTGGACTCACCGGGGTGCATCCCCAGTGGTGCCAGTGCACTCTCTGGACTCACTGCACTGCCTCCCCAGTAGTGCCAGTGCACTCCCTGGACTCACCGGGATGCATCCCCAGTGGTGCCAGTGCACTCCCTGGACTCACTGCACTGCATCCCCAGTGGTGCCAGTGCACTCCCTGGACTCACTGCACTGCATCCCCAGTGGTGCCCGTGCACTCCCTGGACTCACTGAACTGCATCCCCACTGGTGCCAGTGCACTCTCTGAACTCACTGCACTGCATCCCCACTGGTGCCAGTGCACTCCCTCGACTCACTGCACTGCATCCCCAGTGGTGCCAGTGCACTCCCTGGATTCACTGCACTGCATCCCCGGTGGTGCCAGTGCACTGTCTGGACTCACCGGGGTGCATCCCTAGTGGTGCCAGTGCACTCTCTGGACTCACTGCACTGCATCCCCACTCGTGCCAGTGCACTCTCTGGACTCACTGCACTGCATCCCCAGTGGTGCCAGTGCACTCTCTGGACTCACTGCACTGCATCCCCAGTGGTGCCAGTGCACTCCCTGGACTCACCGGGGTCCATCCCCAGTGGTGCCAGTGCAGTCTCTGGACTCACTGCAGTGCATCCCCAGTGGTGCCAGCGCATTCCCTGGACTCACCGGGGTGCATCCCCAGTGGTGCCACTGCACTCTCTAGACTCACTGCACTGCATCCCCAGGGGTGCCAGTGCACTCCCTGGACTCACTGCACTGCATCCCCAGTGGTGCCAGGGAACTCTCTGGACTCACTGCAGTGCATCCCCAGTGCTGCCAGTGCACTCTCTGGACTCACTGCACTGCATCCTCTGTGGTGCCAGTGCAATCCCTGGACTCACTGCAGTGCATCCCCACTGGTGCCAGTGCACTCTCTCGACTCTATGCACTGCATCCCCAGTGGTGCCAGTGCACTCTCTGGACTCACTGCACTACATCCCCAGTGGTGCCAGAGCACTCTCTGGACTCACTGCACTGCATCCCCAGTGGTGCCAGTGCACTGTCTGGACTCACCGGGGTGCATCCCCAGTGGTGCCAGTGCACTCTCTGGACTCACTTCACTGCATCCCCAGTGGTGCCAGTGCACTCCCTGGACTCACCGGGATGCATCCCCTGTGGTGCCAGTGTACTCCCTGGACTCACTGCACTGCATCCCCAGTGGTGCCAGTGCACTCCCTGGACTCACTGCACTGCATCACCAGTAGTGCCAGTGCACTCTCTGGACTCACTGCACTGCATCCCCAGTGGTGGCAGTGCACTCCCTGGACTCACTGAACTGCATCCCCACTGGTGCCAGTGCACTCTCTGAACTCACTGCACTGCATCCCCACTGGTGCCAGTGCACTCCCTGGACTCACTGCACTGCATCCCAGTGGTGCCGTGCACTCTCTGGACTCACCGGGGTGCATCCCTAGTGGTGCTAGTGCACTCTCTCGACTCACTGCACGGCATACCCAGTGGTGCCAGTGCACTCCCTGGACTCACGGCACTGCATCCCCACTCGTGCCAGTGCACTCTCTGGACTCGCTGCACTGCATCCCCAGTGGTGCCACTGCACTCCCTGGACTCACTGCAGTGCATCCCCAGTGGTGCCAGTGCACTCTCTGGACTCACTGCACTGTATCCCCAGTGGTGTCAGAGCACTCCCTGGACTCGCTGCACTGCATCCCCAGTGGTGCCAGTGCACTGTCTGGACTCACTGCAGTGCATCCCCAGTGGTGCCAGTGCACTCTCTGGACTCACTGCACTGTATCCCCAGTGGTGTCAGAGCACTCCCTGGACAAACCGGGGTGCATCCCCAGTGGTGCCACTGCACTCTCTGGACTCACTGCACTGCATCCGCAGTGGTGCCAGTGCACTCTCTGGACCCACTGCACTGCATCCCCACTGGTGCCAGTGCACTCTCTGGACTCACTGCACTGCATCCCCAGTGGTGCCAGTGCACTCTCTGGACTAACTGCATTGCATCCCCAGTTGTGCCTGTGCACTCTCTGGACTCACTGCACTACATCCCCAGTGGTGCCAGTGCACTCTACGGACTCACTGCAGTGCATCCCCAGTGGTTCCAGTGCACTCTCTGGACTCACTGCACTGCATCACCATTGGTGCCAGGGCACTCTCCGGACTCACTGCACTGCATCCCCAGTGGTCCCAGTGCACTCTTTCGAGTCACTGCACTGCATCCCCAGTGGTGCCAGTGCATTCTCTGGACTCACTGCAGTGCATCCCCAGTGGTGCCAGTGCACTCTCTGGACTCACTGCACTGCATCCCCAGTGCTGACAGTGCACTCTCTGGACTCAGTGCACTGCATCCCCAATGGTGCCACTGCACTCTCTGGACTCACTGCAGTGCATCCCCAGTGGTGCCAGTGCACTCTCTGGACTCACTGCAGTGCATCCCCAGTGGTGCCAGTGGACTCTCTGGAGTCACTGCACTGCATCCCCAGTGGTGCCAGTGCACTCTCTGGACTCACTGTACTGCATCGCCAGTGATGCCAGGTCACTCTGTGGACTCACTGCACTGCATCACCAGTGGTGCCAGTGCACTCTCTGGACTCACTGCAGTGCATCCAGAGTGGTGCCAATGCACTCTCTGGACTCACTGCACTGCATCCCCAGTGGTGCCAGTGCACTCTCTGGACTCACTGCAGTGCATCCCCAGTGGTGCCAGTGCACTCTCTGGAGTCACTGCACTGCATCCCCAATGGTGCCAGTGCAATCTCTGGACTCACTGCAGTGCATCCCCAGTGGTGCCAGTGCACTCTCTGGACTCACTGCAGTGCATCCCCAGTAGTGCCAGTACACTCTCTGCACTAACTGCACTGCATCCCCAGTGGTGCCAGTGCACTCTCTGGACTCACTGCACTGCATCCCCAGTGGTGCCAGGGCACTCTCTGGACTCACTGCACTGCATCACCATTGGTGCCAGGGCACTCTCCGGACTCACTGCAGTGCATCCCCAGTGGTGCCAGTGCACTTTTTCGAGTCACTGCACTGCATCCCCATTAGTGCCAGTGCATTCTCTGGACTCACTGCACTGCATCCCCAGTGGTGCCAGTGCACTCTCTAGACTCACTGCAGTGCATCCCCAGTGGTGCCAGTACACTCTCTGGAGTCACTGCACTGCATCCTCAGTGGTGCCAGTGCAATCTCTGGACTCACTGCAGAGCATCCCCAGTGGTGCCAGTGCACTCTCTGGACTCACTGCACTGCATCCCCAGTGGTGCCAGTGCACTCTCTGGACTCACTGCACTGCATCCCCAGTGGTGCCAGTGCACTCTCTGGACTAACTGCATTGCATCCCCAGTGGTGCCTGTGCACTCTCTGGACTCACTGCACTACATCCCCAGTGGTGCCAGTGCACTCTACGGACTCACTGCAGTGCATCCCCAGTGGTTCCAGTGCACTCTCTGGACTCACTGCACTGCATCACCATTGGTGCCAGGGCACTCTCCGGACTCACTGCACTGCATCCCCAGTGGTCCCAGTGCACTCTTTCGAGTCACTGCACTGCATCCCCAGTGGTGCCAGTGCATTCTCTGGACTCACTGCAGGGCATCCCCAGTGGTGCCAGTGCACTCTCTGGACTCAATGCACTGCATCCACAGTGCTGACAGTGCACTCTCTGGACTCAGTGCACTGCATCCCCAATGGTGCCACTGCACTCTCTGGACTCACTGCAGTGCATCCCCAGTGGTGCCAGTGCACTCTCTGGACTCATTGCAGAGCATCCCCAGTGGTGCCAGTCGACTCTCTGGAGTCACTGCACTGCATCCCCAGTGGTGCCAGTGCACTCTCTGGACTCACTGTACTGCATCGCCAGTGGTGCCAGGTCACTCTGTGGACTCACTGCACTGCATCACCAGTGGTGCCAGTGCACTCTCTGGACTCACTGCAGTGCATCCAGAGTGGTGCCAATGCACTCTCTGGACTCACTGCACTGCATCCCCAGTGGTGCCAGTGCACTCTCTGGACTCACTGCAGTGCATCCCCAGTGGTGCCAGTGCACTCTCTGGAGTCACTGCACTGCATCCCCAATGGTGCCAGTGCAATCTCTGGACTCACTGCAGTGCATCCCCAGTGGTGCCAGTGCACTCTCTGGACTCACTGCAGTGCATCCCCAGTAGTGCCAGTACACTCTCTGCACTAACTGCACTGCATCCCCAGTGGTGCCAGTGCACTCTCTGGACTCACTGCACTGCATCCCCAGTGGTGCCAGGGCACTCTCTGGACTCACTGCACTGCATCACCATTGGTGCCAGGGCACTCTCCGGACTCACTGCAGTGCATCCCCAGTGGTGCCAGTGCACTTTTTCGAGTCACTGCACTGCATCCCCATTAGTGCCAGTGCATTCTCTGGACTCACTGCACTGCATCCCCAGTGGTGCCAGTGCACTCTCTAGACTCACTGCAGTGCATCCCCAGTGGTGCCAGTACACTCTCTGGACTCACTGCACTGCATCCTCAGTGGTGCCAGTGCAATCTCTGGACTCTCTGCAGAGCATCCCTAGTGGTGCCAGTGCAATCTCTGCACTCACTGCAGTGCATCCCCAGTGGTGCCAGTGCACTCTCTGGACTCACTGCACTGCATCACCATTGGTGCCAGGGCACTCTCCGGACTCAACTGCACTGCATCCCCAGTGGTGCCAGTGCACTCTCTGGACTCACTGCAGTGCATCCCCAGTGGTGCCAATGCACTCTCTGGACTCACTGCTTTACATCCCCAGTGGTGCCAGTGCACTCCCTGGACTCACTGCAGTGCATCCCCAGTGGTGCCAGTACACTCTCTGGAGTCACTGCACTGCATCCCCAATGGTGCCAGTGCACTCTCTGGAGTCACTGCACTGCATCCCCAGTGGTGCCAGTGCTCTCTCTGGAGGCACTGCACTGCATTCCCAGTGGTGCCAGTGCACTCTCTGGACTCACTGCACTGCATCCCCAGGGGTGCCAGTGCACTCTCTGGACTCACTGCACTGCATGCCCTGTGGTGCCAGTGCACTCTCTGAATTCAGTGCACTGCATCCCCTGTGGTGGCAGTGCACTCTCTGCACTCACTGGAGTGCATCCCCAGTGGTGCCAGTGCACTCTCTGGAATCACTGCACTGCATCCCCAGTGGTGCCAGGGCACTCTCTGGACTCACTGCACTGCATCCCCACTGGTGCCAGTGCACTCTGTGGAGTCACTGCACTGCATCCCCAGTGGTGCCAGTGCACTCTCTGGAGTCACTGCACTGCATCCCAGTCGTGCCAGTGCACTCTCTGGACTCACTGCACTGCATCCCCAGTGGTGCCAGTGCACTCTCTGGACTCACATAACTGAATGAACAGTGGTGCCAGTGCACTCTCTGGACTCACTGCAGTACATCCCCAGTGTTGCCAATGTAGTCTCTGGACTCACTGCACTGCATCCCCAGTGGTGCCAGTGCAATCTCAGGACTCAGTGCAGTGCAGCTCCAGTTGGTGCCAGTGCACTCTCTGGACTCACTGCACTGCATCCCCAGTGGTGCCAGTGCACTCTCTGGAGGCACTGCACTGCATCCCCAGTGGTGCCAGTGCACTCTCTGGAGTCACTGCACTGCATCCCCAGTGGTGCCAGTGCACTCTCTGAACTCACTGTACTGCATCCCCAGTGGTGCCAGGTCACTCTGTGGACTCACTGCACTGCATCCCCAGTCGTGCCAGTGCACTCTCTGGACTCACTGCACTGCATCCCCAGTGGTGCCAGTGCACTCTCTGTAGTCACTGCACTGCATCCCCAGTGGTGACAGTACACTCCCTGGACTCACCGGGGTGCATCCCCAGTGGTGCCAGTGCACTCTCTGGACTCACTGCACTGCCTCCCCAGTAGTGCCAGTGCACTCCCTGGACTCACCGGGATGCATCCCCAGTGGTGCCAGTGCACTCCCTGGACTCACTGCACTGCATCCCCAGTGGTGCCAGTGCACTCCCTGGACTCACTGCACTGCATCCCCAGTGGTGCCCGTGCACTCCCTGGACTCACTGAACTGCATCCCCACTGGTGCCAGTGCACTCTCTGAACTCACTACACTGCATCCCCACTGGTGCCAGTGCACTCCCTCGACTCACTGCACTGCATCCCCAGTGGTGCCAGTGCACTCCCTGGATTCACTGCACTGCATCCCCGGTGGTGCCAGTGCACTGTCTGGACTCACCGGGGTGCATCCCTAGTGGTGCCAGTGCACTCTCTGGACTCACTGCACTGCATCCCCACTCGTGCCAGTGCACTCTCTGGACTCACTGCACTGCATCCCCAGTGGTGCCAGTGCACTCCCTGGACTCACTGCACTGCATCCCCAGTGGTGCCAGTGCACTCCCTGGACTCACCGGGGTCCATCCCCAGTGGTGCCAGTGCAGTCTCTGGACTCACTGCAGTGCATCCCCAGTGGTGCCAGCGCATTCCCTGGACTCACCGGGGTGCATCCCCAGTGGTGCCACTGCACTCTCTAGACTCACTGCACTGCATCCCCAGGGGTGCCAGTGCACTCCTTGGACTCACTGCACTGCATCCCCAGTGGTGCCAGTGCACTCTCTGGACTCACTGCACTGCATCCTCTGTGGTGCCAGTGCAATCCCTGGACTCACTGCAGTGCATCCCCACTGGTGCCAGTGCACTCTCTGGACTCACTGCACTGCATCCCCAGTGGTGCCAGTGCACTCTCTGGACTCACTGCACTGCATCCCCAGTGGTGCCAGAGCACTCTCTGGACTCACTGCACTGCATCCCCAGTGGTGCCAGTGCACTGTCTGGACTCACCGGGGTGCATCCCCAGTGGTGCCAGTGCACTCTCTGGACTCACTGCACTGCATCCCCAGTGGTGCCAGTGCACTCCCTGGACTCACCGGGATGCATCCCCTGTGGTGCCAGTGCACTCCCTGGACTCACTGCACTGCATCCCCAGTGGTGCCAGTGCACTCCCTGGACTCACTGCACTGCATCCCCAGTAGTGCCAGTGCACTCTCTGGACTCACTGCACTGCATCCCCAGTGGTGGCAGTGCACTCCCTGGACTCACTGAACTGCATCCCCACTGGTGCCAGTGCACTCTCTGAACTCACTGCACTGCATCCCCACTGGTGCCAGTGCACTCCCTCGACTCACTGCACTGCAACCCCAGTGGTGCCAGTGCACTCCCTGGACTCACTGCACTGCATCCCAGTGGTGCCGTGCACTCTCTGGACTCACCGGGGTGCATCCCTAGTGGTGCTAGTGCACTCTCTCGACTCACTGCACGGCATACCCAGTGGTGCCAGTGCACTCCCTGGACTCACGGCACTGCATCCCCACTCGTGCCAGTGCACTCTCTGGACTCGCTGCACTGCATCCCCAGTGGTGCCACTGCACTCCCTGGACTCACTGCAGTGCATCCCCAGTGGTGCCAGTGCACTCTCTGGACTCACTGCACTGTATCCCCAGTGGTGTCAGAGCACTCCCTGGACAAACCGGGGTGCATCCCCAGTGGTGCCACTGCACTCTCTGGACTCACTGCACTGCATCCGCAGTGGTGCCAGTGCACTCTCTGGACCCACTGCACTGCATCCCCACTGGTGCCAGTGCACTCTCTGGACTCATTGCACTGCATCCCCAGTGGTGCCAGTGCACTCCCTGGACTCACTGCACTGCATCCCCAGTGGTGCCAGGGCACTCCCTGGCCTCACTGCACTGCATCCCCTCTGGTGCCAGTGGACTCTCTGGAGTCACTGCACTGCATCCCCAGTGGTGCCAGTGCACTCTCTGGACTCACTGTACTGCATCGCCAGTGGTGCCAGGTCACTCTGTGGACTCACTGCACTGCATCACCAGTGGTGCCAGTGCACTCTCTGGACTCACTGCAGTGCATCCCCAGTAGTGCCAGTACACTCTCTGCACTAACTGCACTGCATCCCCAGTGGTGCCAGTGCACTCTCTGGACTCACTGCACTGCATCCCCAGTGGTGCCAGGGCACTCTCTGGACTCACTGCACTGCATCACCATTGGTGCCAGGGCACTCTCCGGACTCACTACAGTGCATCCCCAGTGGTGCCAGTGCACTTTTTCGAGTCACTGCACTGCATCCCCATTAGTGCCAGTGCATTCTCTGGACTCACTGCACTGCATCCCCAGTGGTGCCAGTGCACTCTCTGTAGTCACTGGGCTGCATCCCCAGTGGTGACAGTGCACTCTCTGGACTCACTGCACTGCATCCCCAGTGGTGCCAGTGCACTCTCTGGACTCACTTCACTGCACGCCCAGTTCTGACAGTGCACTCTCTGGACTCACTGCAGTACACCCCCAGTGGTGCTAGTGCACTCTCTGGACTCACTGCACTGCATCCCCAGTGGTGCCAGTGCACTCCCTGGCCTCACTGCACTGCATCCCCAGTGGTGCCAGTGCACTCTCTGAACTCACTGCACTGCATCCCCTCTGGTGCCAGTGCACTCTCTGGACTCACTGCACTGCATCATCAGTGGTGCCAGTGTACTCTCTGGACTCACTGCACTGCATCCCCAGTGGTGCCTGTGCACTCTCTGGACTCACTGCACTGCATCCCCAGTGGTGCCAGGGCACTCTCTGGACTCACTGCACTGCATCACCATTGGTGCCAGGGCACTCTCCGGACTCACTGCAGTGCATCCCCAGTGGTGCCAGTGCACTTTTTCGAGTCACTGCTCTGCATCCCCATTAGTGCCAGTGCATTCTCTGGACTCACTGCACTGCATCCCCAGTGGTGCCAGTGCACTCTCTAGACTCACTGCAGTGCATCCCCAGTGGTGCCACTACACTCTCTGGACTCACTGCACTGCATCCTCAGTGGTGCCAGTGCAATCTCTGGACTCACTGCAGAGCATCCCCAGTGGTGCCAGTGCACTCTCTGGACTCAGTGCACTGCATCCCCAATGGTGCCACTGCACTCTCTGGACTCACTGCAGTGCATCCCCAGTGGTGCCAGTGCACTCTCTGGACTCACTGCAGTGCATCCCCAGTGGTGCCAGTGGACTCTCTGGAGTCACTGCACTGCATCCCCAGTGGTGCCAGTGCACTCTCTGGACTCACTGTACTGCATCGCCAGTGGTGCCAGGTCACTCTGTGGACTCACTGCACTGCATCACCAGTGGTGCCAGTGCACTCTCTGGACTCACAGCACTGCATCCCCTGTGGTGCCAGTGCACTCCCTGGACTCACCGGCGTGCATCCCCAGTGGTGCCAGTGCACTCTCTGGACTCACTGCAGTGCATCCCCAGTGGTGCCAGTGCACTCTCTGGAGTCACTGCACTGCATCCCCAATGGTGCCAGTGCAATCTCTGGACTCACTGCAGTGCATCCCCAGTGGTGCCAGTGCACTCTCTGGACTCACTGCAGTGCATCCCCAGTAGTGCCAGTACACTCTCTGCACTAACTGCACTGCATCCCCAGTGGTGCCAGTGCACTTTTTCGAGTCACTGCACTGCATCCCCATTAGTGCCAGTGCATTCTCTGGACTCACTGCACTGCATCCCCAGTGGTGCCAGTGCACTCTCTAGACTCACTGCAGTGCATCCCCAGTGGTGCCAGTACACTCTCTGGACTCACTGCACTGCATCCTCAGTGGTGCCAGTGCAATCTCTGGACTCACTGCAGAGAATCCCTAGTGGTGCCAGTGCAATCTCTGCACTCACTGCAGTGCATCCCCAGTGGTGCCAGTGCACTCTCTGGACTCACTGCACTGCATCGCCATTGGTGCCAGGGCACTCTCCGGACTCACTGCTTTACATCCCCAGTGGTGCCAGTGCACTCCCTGGACTCACTGCAGTGCATCCCCAGTGGTGCCAGTACACTCTCTGGAGTCACTGCACTGCATCCCCAATGGTGCCAGTGCACTCTCTGGAGTCACTGCACTGCATCCCCAGTGGTGCCAGTGCTCTCTCTGGAGGCACTGCACTGCATCCCCAGTGGTGCCAGTGCACTCTCTGGACTCACTGCACTGCATCCCCAGGGGTGCCAGTGCACTCTCTGGACTCACTGCACTGCATGCCCTGTGGTGCCAGTGCACTCTCTGAATTCAGTGCACTGCATCCCCTGTGGTGGCAGTGCACTCTCTGCACTCACTGCAGTGCATCCCCAGTGGTGCCAGTGCACTCTCTGGAATCACTGCACTGCATCCCCAGTGGTGCCAGGGCACTCTCTGGACTCACTGCACTGCATCCCCACTGGTGCCAGTGCACTCTGTGGAGTCACTGCACTGCATACCCAGTGGTGCCAGTGCACTCTGTGGAGTCACTGCACTGCATCCCCAGTGGTGCCTGTGCACTCTCTGGACTCACTGCACTGCATCCCCAGTGGTGCCAGTGCACTCTCTGGACTCACTGCACTGCATCCCCAGTGTTCCCAGTGCACTCTCTGGTCTCACTGCAGTGCAGCCCCTGAGGTGCCAGTGCACTCTCTGGACTCACTGCACTGCATCCCCAGTGGTGCCAGTGCACTCTCTGGAGTCACTGCACTGCATCCCCAGTGGTGCCAGTGCACTCTCTGGACTCACATAACTGAATGAACAGTGGTGCCAGTGCACTCTCTGGACTCACTGCAGTACATCCCCAGTGTTGCCAGTGTAGTCTCTGGACTCACTGCACTGCATCCCCAGTGGTGCCAGTGCAATCTCAGGACTCACTGCAGTGCAGCTCCAGTTGGTGCCAGTGCACTCTCTGGACTCACTGCACTGCATCCCCAGTGGTGCCAGTGCACTCTCTGGAGGCACTGCACTGCATCCCCAGTGGTGCCAGTGCACTCTCTGGACTCACTGCACTGCATCCCCAGTGGTGCCTGTGCACTCCATGGACTCACTGCAGTGCATCCCCAGTGGTGCCAGTGCACTCTCTGAGTCACTGCACTGCATCCCCAGTGGTGCCAGTGCACTCTCTGGACTCACTGCACTGCATCCCCAGTGGTGCCAGTGCACTCTCTGGACTCACTGCAGTGCATTCCCAGTGGTGCCTGTGCAATCTCTGGACTCACTGCAGAGCATCCCTAGTGGTGCCAGTGCACTCTCTGGAGTCACTGCACTGCATCCCCAGTGGTGCCAGTGCACTCTCTGGACTCACTGCACTGCATCCCCAAGGTGCCAGTGCACTCTCTGGACTCAACTACACTGCATCCCCAGTGGTGCCAGTGCACTCTCTGGACTCACTGCACTGCATCCCCAGTGGTGCCAGTGCACTCTCTGGACTCACTGCACTGCATCCCCAGTGGTGCCAGTGCACTCTCTGGACTCACTGCACTGCATCCCCAATAGTGCCAGTGCACTCTCTGAACTCACTGCAGTGCATCTCCAGTGGTGCCAGTGCACTCTCTAGACTCACTGCACTGCATCCCCAGTGGTGCCAGTGCACTCTCTGGACTCACAGCACTGCATCCCCAGTGGTACCCGTGCACTCTCTGGACTCACTGCACTACATCCCCAGTGGTGCCAGTGCACTCTCTGGAGTCACTGCACTTCATCCCCAGTGGTGCCAGTGCAATCTCAGGACTCACTGCAGTGCATCCCCAGTGGTGCCAGTGCACTCTCTGGACTCACTGCAGTGCATCCCCAGTGGTGCCAGTGCACTCTCTGGACTCACTGCACTGCATCCCCAGTGGTGCCATTGCACTCTCTGGACTCACTGCACTGCATCCCCAGTGGTGCCAGTGCACTCTCTGGACTCACTGCACTGCATCCCCAGTGGTGCCAGTGCACTCTCTGGACTAACTGCACTGCATCCCCAGTGGTTCCAGTGCACTCTCTGGACTCACTGCACTGCATCACCATTGGTGCCAGGGAACTCTCCGGACTCACTGCAGAGCATCCGCAGTGGTCCCAGTGCACTCTTTCGAGTCACTGCACTGCATCCCCATTAGTGCCAGTGCATTCTCTGGACTCACTGCACTGTATCCCCAGTGGTGCCAGTGCACTCTCTGGACTCACTGCAGTGCATCCCCAGTGGTGCCAGTGCACTCTCTGGACTCACTGCACTGCATCCCCAGTGGTGCCAGTGCACTCCCTGGACTCACTGCACTGCATCCCCAGTGGTGCCAGTGCACTCTCTGAACTCACTGTACTGCATCCCCAGTGGTGCCAGGTCACTCTGTGGACTCACTGCACTGCATCCCCAGTGGTGCCAGTGCACTCTCTGGACTCACTGCACTGCATCCCCAGTGGTGCCAGTGCACTCTCTGTAGTCACTGCACTGCATCCCCAGTGGTGACAGTACACTCCCTGGACTCACCGGGGAGCATCCCCAGTGGTGCCAGTGCACTCTCTGGACTCACTGCACTGCCTCCCCAGTAGTGCCAGTGCACTCCCTGGACTCACCGGGATGCATCCCCAGTGGTGCCAGTGCACTCTCTGGACTCACTGCACTGCATCCCCAGTGGTGCCAGTGCACTCCCTGGACTCACTGCACTGCATCCCCAGTGGTGCCAGTGCACTCCCTGGACTCACTGCACTGCATCCCCAGTGGTGCCCGTGCACTCCCTGGACTCACTGAACTGCATCCCCACTGGTGCCAGTGCACTCTCTGAACTCACTGCACTGCATCCCCACTGGTGCCAGTGCACTCCCTCGACTCACTGCACTGCATCCCCAGTGGTGCCAGTGCACTCCCTGGATTCACTGCACTGCATCCCCGGTGGTGCCAGTGCACTGTCTGGACTCACCGGGGTGCATCCCTAGTGGTGCCAGGGCACTCTCTGGACTCACTGCACTGCATCCCCACTCGTGCCAGTGCACTCTCTGGACTCACTGCACTGCATCCCCAGTGGTGCCAGTGCACTCTCTGGACTCACTGCACTGCATCCCCAGTGGTGCCAGTGCACTCCCTGGACTCACCGGGGTGCATCCCCAGTGGTGCCAGTGCAGTCTCTGGACTCACTGCAGTGCATCCCCAGTGGTGCCAGCGCACTCCCTGGACTCACCGGGGTGCATCCCCAGTGGTGCCACTGCACTCTCTAGACTCACTGCACTGCATCCCCAGGGGTGCCAGTGCACTCCCTGGACTCACTGCACTGCATCCCCAGTGGTGCCAGTGCACTCTCTGGACTCACTGCAGTGCATCCCCAGTGCTGCCAGTGCACTCTCTGGACTCACTGCACTGCATCCTCTGTGGTGCCAGTGCAATCCCTGGACTCACTGCAGTGCATCCCCAGTGGTTCCAGTGCACTCTCTGGACTCACTGCACTGCATCACCATTGGTGCCAGGGAACTCTCCGGACTCACTGCAGAGCATCCGCAGTGGTCCCAGTGCACTCTTTCGAGTCACTGCACTGCATCCCCATTAGTGCCAGTGCATTCTCTGGACTCACTGCACTGCATCCCCAGTGGTGCCAGTGCACTCTCTGGACTCACTGCAGTGCATCCCCAGTGGTGCCAGTGCACTCTCTGGACTCACTGCAGTGCACCCCAGTGGTTCCAGTGGACTCTCTGGAGTCACTGCACTGCATCCCCAGTGGTGCCAGTGCACTCTCTGAACTCACTGTACTGCATCCCCAGTGGTGCCAGGTCACTCTGTGGACTCACTGCACTGCATCCCCAGTGGTGCCAGTGCACTCTCTGGACTCACTGCACTGCATCCCCAGTGGTGCCAGTGCACTCTCTGTAGTCACTGCACTGCATCCCCAGTGGTGACAGTACACTCCCTGGACTCACCGGGGTGCATCCCCAGTGGTGCCAGTGCGCTCTCTGGACTCACTGCACTGCCTCCCCAGTAGTGCCAGTGCACTCCCTGGACTCACCGGGATGCATCCCCAGTGGTGCCAGTGCACTCCCTGGACTCACTGCACTGCATCCCCAGTGGTGCCAGTGCACTCCCTGGACTCACTGCACTGCATCCCCAGTGGTGCCAGTGCACTCCCTGGACTCACTGCACTGCATCACCAGTGGTGCCCGTGCACTCCCTGGACTCACTGAACTGCATCCCCACTGGTGCCAGTGCACTCTCTGAACTCACTGCACTGCATCCCCACTGGTGCCAGTGCACTCCCTCGACTCACTGCACTGCATCCCCAGTGGTGCCAGTGCACTCCCTGGATTCACTGCACTGCATCCCCGGTGGTGCCAGTGCACTGTCTGGACTCACCAGGGTGCATCCCTAGTGGTGCCAGTGCACTCTCTGGACTCACTGCACTGCATCCCCACTCGTGCCAGTGCACTCTCTGGACTCACTGCACTGCATCCCCAGTGGTGCCAGTGCACTCTCTGGACTCACTGCACTGCATCCCCAGTGGTGCCAGTGCACTCCCTGGACTCACCGGGGTGCATCCCCAGTGGTGCCAGTGCAGTCTCTGGACTCACTGCAGTGCATCCCCAGTGGTGCCAGCGCACTCCCTGGACTCACCGGGGTGCATCCCCAGTGGTGCCACTGCACTCTCTAGACTCACTGCACTGCATCCCCAGGGGTGCCAGTGCACTCCCTGGACTCACTGCACTGCATCCCCAGTGCTGCCAGTGCACTCTCTGGACTCACTGCACTGCATCCTCTGTGGTGCCAGTGCAATCCCTGGACTCACTGCAGTGCATCCCCACTGGTGCCAGTGCACTCTCTGGACTCACTGCACTGCATCCCCAGTGGTGCCAGTGCACTCTCTGGACTCACTGCACTGCATCCCCAGTGGTGCCAGAGCACTCTCTGGACTCACTGTACTGCATCCCCAGTGGTGCCAGAGCACTCTCTGGACTCACTGCACTGCATCCCCTGTGGTGCCAGGGCACTCTCTGGACTCACTGCACTGCATCCCCAGTGGTGCCAGTGCACTCTCTGGACTCACTGCACTGCATCCCCAGTGGTGCCAGTGCACTGTCTGGACTCACCGGGGTGCATCCCCAGTGGTGCCAGTGCACTCTCTGGACTCACCGGGGTGCATCCCCAGTGGTGCCAGTGCACTCCCTGGACTCACCGGGATGCATCCCCTGTGGTGCCAGTGCACTCCCTGGACTCACTGCACTGCATCCCCAGTGGTGCCAGTGCACTCCCTGGACTCACTGCACTGCATCCCCAGTAGTGCCAGTGCACTCTCTGGACTCACTGCACTGCATCCCCAGTGGTGGCAGTGCACTCCCTGGACTCACTGAACTGCATCCCCACTGGTGCCAGTGCACTCCCTCGACTCACTGCACTGCATCCCAGTGGTGCCGTGCACTCTCTGGACTCACCGGGGTGCATCCCTAGTGGTGCCAGTGCACTCTCTCGACTCACTGCACGGCATACCCAGTGGTGCCAGTGCACTCCCTGGACTCACTGCACTGCATCCCCACTCGTGCCAGTGCACTCTCTGGACTCGCTGCACTGCATCCCCAGTGGTGCCACTGCACTCCCTGGACTCACTGCAGTGCATCCCCAGTGGTGCCAGTGCACTCTCTGGACTCACTGCACTGTATCCCCAGTGGTGTCAGAGCACTCCCTGGACAAACCGGGGTGCATCCCCAGTGGTGCCACTGCACTCTCTGGACTCACTGCACTGCATCCGCAGTGGTGCCAGTGCACTCTCTGGACCCACTGCACTGCATCCCCACTGGTGCCAGTGCACTCTCTGGACTCATTGCACTGCATCCCAAGTGGTGCCAGTGCACTCCCTGGACTCACTGCACTGCATCCCCAGTGGTGCCAGGGCACTCCCTGGCCTCACTGCACTGCATCCCCAATGGTGCCAGTGCACTCTCTGAACTCACTGCACTGCATCCCCTCTGGTGCCAGTGCACTCTCTGGACTCACTGCAGAGCATCATCAGTGGTGCCAGTGTACTCTCTGGACTCACTGCACTGCATCCCCAGTGGTGCCTGTGCACTCCCTGGACTCATTGCACTGCATCCCCAGTGGTGCCAGTGCACTCTCTGGACTCACTGCACTGCATCCCCAGTGGTGCCAGTGCACTCTCTGGACTCACTGCAGTGCATCCCCAGTGGTGCCAGTGCACTCCCTGGACTCACTGCACTGCATCCCCAGTGGAGCCAGTGCACTCTCTGGACTCACTGCACTGCATCCCCAGTGGTGACAGTGCACTCCCTGGACTAACCGGGGTGCATCCCCAGTGGTGCCAGTGCACTCTCTGGACTCACTGCACTGCATCCCCAGTGGTGCCAGTGCACTGTCTGGACTCACTGGGGTGCATCCCCAGTGGTGCCAGTGCACTCTCTGGACTCACTGCACTGCATCCTCAGTGGTGCCCGTGCACTCTCTGGACTCACTGCACTGCATTCCCAGTGGTGCCAGTGCACTCTCTGGACTCACTGCACTCTATCCCCACTGGTACCAGTGCACTCTCTGGTGTCACTGCACTGCATCCCCAGTGGTGCCAGTGCACTCTCTGGACCCACTTCACTGCATCTCCAGTGGTACCAGTGCACTCTCCGGACTCACTTCACTGCATCCCCACTGGTGCCAGTGCACTCTCTGGACTCACTGCACTGCATCCCCAGTGGTGCCAGTGCACTCTCTGGACTCACTGCACTGCATTCCCAGTGGTGCCAGTGCACTCTCTGGACTCACTTCACTGCATCCCCAGTGGTGCCAGTGCACTCTCTGAACTCACTGCACTGCATCCCCAGTGGTGCCAGTGCACTCCCTGGACTCACTGCACTGCATCCCCAGTGGTGCCTGTGCACTCCCTCTGTTAGTGTTGGGGAGAATCGAATGGATGTTCTATTAATGTTTCTCAAAATGTTAGTGTTGGGGAGAATCGAATGGATGTTCTATTAATGTTTCTCAGGTGATGGATCATACGGTATAATTAAATATCATTAAATGTACTTACATTATCAAGTAATCTATGTATACTGGAAACTTTGGGAGCACATTGAACAATCAAAAGAATCGTTGGAGGGGAACCCCGGGAGGGAATAGGTACAACCTGACCTTGGATAAGGGCCTGGAGATGATGAAATGAGTTGAAGCAGAACCGAGGAGCGGAGAGAGCATGCGTCGAATAGAAAGGTGAAAAATTTAGCGAAGAGGAAGACTCCTTACTTCATCTGGACGACCACCTGGACGACCACCAGAGTGCGCCACGCATGTGCAACAGGGAGGGGAGCTAATTAGAATGAAAAGCGAGGCTGATGTTGCAACCTGTAATGAATATGTATACCTGACACAATATTGTATGTATAAATAATGGCTGGGAAGTAACGGGACTTGAAGCCAGATTTGGGCACCTGCCCCGGCTTCCAGCGCTGAATAAAGCACCTTCATATAATCACTTGGTGGTTATGTGGTTGCTACGCTAACATTTTGGCGACCCAGATGGGACAGCGTGGGCACTGCTGAGGCGGCTCGTGTCTCGGTTTCGCTCCAGCCGGCACCGAGGGATTCTCGGGGAGCAGTCGACCACGACCGACCTCCGCTGCTCACGACGTACCACTGGAGTGGTAAGCAAAGGTGCTTTCAACTTGGGTATTCGGTACCGATTTGGTTGGGAAAGCCTGCCGGTCAGACGCGGCGAAAGCCACGCTCGGTTGGGCAGGGAGCTCCCGGGGTAAGCCTAGGCGCCGTCCGTTAGACAGAGCGAAAGCTCTGCAGGTTCGGCATTGGTGATTGTATTGGTTTGTGCTGAAGGGTCAGCACCTGGTATTATTGGTATGTAGAAAGTGTGCTGCTGCTCCGGCAGCTTCTGGGAAAGCACGCTGCTGCTCCGGCAGCTTCTGGGAAAGCACGCTGCTGCTCCGGCAGCATCTGGGAAAGCGTGCTGCTGCTCCGGCAGCTTTTGGGAAAGCGTGCTGCTGCTGCTCCGGCAGCTTCTGGGAAAGCACGCTGCTGCTCCGGCAGCTTCTGGAAAGTGTGCTGTTGCTGCTCCGGCAGCTTTCGGGAGAGTGTGTTGCTGCTCCGGCAGCTTTCGGGAGAGTGTGTTGCTGCTCCGGCAGCTTCCGGGAGAGTGTGTTGCTGCTCCGGCAGCTTTTGGGTCCGTATCATAAGCTCAAAATGAAAAAGATTAAAGAAATTCTGGGAAAAGATGTACCTATCCCGCGGACATCCCCGCTGGGGTGTTTGCTAGCACACTGGAAAGAGGGAGGTTTTGGTCAAGAAATGCGGAAAGGAAAGCTGATTGATTATTGTAATATTTGGTGGCCACAGTATAAACTAGAGGACCAAGAAACTTGGCCTGAGAATGGAACATTGCAATATAATACAATTTTACAATTAATGCTATTTTGTAAGTGGGAAGGAAAATATGATGAACTGCCGTATGTGGAATTATTCTTTTATTTGCGCCGAAAGCCTGAATGGCAGCATGCTTGTGGAATAATGGTGCTTGAAGTTTAAACTGAGGAACGTTGTTGTGCATGTACTAAGGAGGGACGCTGTATACAGCATCAAGCAATAGAGAATAATAAGTATTATGGGAAATGAATAATGGAAATATTGATCTGGAAGTTGCGCCGTCGGCTCCGCCGGAAGAGCCAGGACAGGGAGGGAAAAGAGAAAAGGAAGATAGCAGTAGTGATGGAGAATCCCCGATTTTAGTCTCCCCGTGTCACATAGGACCCGGCAACAGCGAAGGGCAGGAGAAACTATAAACGAACAGGGAGGGAAAATAATCGCTCTCCTCAGGCAAGGAGTGGGGACAGAAGGACCGGTATATGTTAAGGTGCCTTTTTCAGCCGGGGACTTAATGATATGGAAACAAGCAGCCGGCACCTACAGGGAAAACCCAGATAAAGTAGCCAGGGTAATGAAAATGATAATTAAAACCCAAAATCCCGATTGGGATGATCTCCAGGTGATCCTGGATACTTTGATGGACTCGACAGAAAAAGACATGGTATTGCGGGCAGCCAGAGAGAGAGCCCGAGAAGATATATGAAATGGATTAGTGCTTGGAAATCTAGATCAAAACTTCCCCACTGAGGATCCCCAATGGGATTATAACACAGGGGATGGAATAAGGAGGCTGAAGAGATATCAAGATTGGGTACAAGTCGGGGTACAGAATGCCATGCCCCGGACCATAAATTGGTCAAAATTGTATAATGTCAGGCAAGAAAAAGCGGAATCACCTTCCGCCTTTTTAGAGAGATTGAAAGAAACTGCTAAGAAATATACAGATTTAGACGTAGAGACTGAGCAAGCTAAAGCTCAATTAGCACTCATTTTCCTGGGACAAGCCCAAGAGGCCTTTAAAAATTAAAAGAAGCCCTGATAAAGGCGCCTGCCTTGGGCTTGCCGGACTTATCAAAGGACTTTCAGCTGTTTGTGCATGAGAGACAACGATTGGCATTAGGAGTACTGACCCAGCGACTTGGGAGCTGGAAGAGACCTGTGGGGTATTTTTCTAAACAATTGGATGCGGTAAGCGCCGGATGGCCCTCGTGTTTAAGGGCCGTGGCAGCCACAGTCCTTTTAATACAGGAAGCCAGGAAGCTCACATTAGGGAAACGAATTGAAGTGTTCGTGCCACATATGGTGACTACGGTATTGGAGCAAAAGGGGGGCCATTGGCTATCGCCCAGCCGAATGATGAAATATCAAGCTATACTAACTGAGCAAGATGATGTAATCTTAAGAACTACTAACTTATTGAACCCAGCAGTGTTTCTAGGAACAACTACGGAGGAAGGAGACCTCAGTCATGATTGCGTGGAGATCATCGAACATACCTACGCCAGCAGAACAGACTTAAAAGATCAGCCTCTGGAGAGACCAGATTGGGAACTTTTCACGGATGGAAGCAGCTTTGTGGAAAATGGGACTCGTTTTGCAGGATACGCGGTAACTACATCAAAGGTAGTGATTGAGGCAAATTCCCTACCTCCGGGGACTTCAGCCCAACGAGCAGAAATAGTCGCCCTGACGCGGGCCCTGGAACTAAGCGAGGGTAAGAATGTGAATATTTGGACAGATTCAAAATATGCATTCGGGGTAGTCCACGTACATGGGGCATTATGGAAAGAAAGGGGAATGCTATCCTCACAAGGGACTAATATAAAATATCAGGAAGAAATATTGAAATTAATAACAGCTGTACAGAAACCCCAACAGGTGGCCATAATGCATTGTAAAGCTCATCAAGGAGGGATGTCAGAGATTGCAGAAGGTAACAGATTGGCAGATTTGACGGCCCGGAAGGTCGCGCGTGAAGTACGGAAAGTAATGGCTCTAATTCCATCGAAGGTAGGCCTCTCTTGTTTCAAATTACCTAAAAAACCCAAGGTATTCCGCGGAAGATGAGAGACTTGCAAATTTGATGAAGGCCCAGAAGAATCCTGACGGGTGGTATGTGACTACGACAGGACAACTCATAGTGCCTCCTATAATAATGTGAGAAATTTTACAAATAAAACATAATGAATGTCACTGGGGTGCAGAAGCAATGGTGACCTATTTGAAACGAGGTGTCATCTCGGTACACATGTTAACAATGGCAAAGTCAGTAATGTCAAAATGTGAGCTTTGCTTAAAGAATAACCCGGTAGCAAGGAAACATGCTGAGATGGGGAGAATTAGAGCTGGAATAGAGCCTGGAGATTACTGGCAAATAGATTTCGTGGAACTGCCTAAAGCAAGAGGTTATAAATACCTATTGGTAGGGGTTGATACTTTTTCAGGATGGCCGGAGGCCCTTCCCTGTCGCACCAACCAAGCAAAGGAAACGGTAAAATGGTTACTACAGGAAATAATCCCTAGATTTGGTGTACCATTGGGTATTTCTTCAGACAGGGGACCACATTTCATTGCCAATGTGGTTAAGGAGGTTAGTAGGTTACTAGGAATTACCTGGAACTTACATACCCCATGGAGGCCTCAATCTAGTGGTCAAGTAGAGAGGATGAACCAAACTTTAAAAGGACAATTAAGCAAAATCTGTCAGGAGGCTAAGATACAGTGGCCACAGGCCTTACCGATAGCTTTGCTAAAATTAGAATAAAGCCAAGAAGTGGGATGTCAGTAAGTCCCTATGAAATCATGTATGGAAAACCTTATGAGTCTCCTGAACCGAACCCGAATATGCATGTTACCGGTAAACAGGATGTATATAATTATGTTTTAATAGTAATGAAAATACTTGCTCTTGGTATGAGTGAAGTATTTTCAAAGGGGGGAAATGTTAGTGTTGGGGAGAATCGAATGGATGTTCTATTAATGTTTCTCAAAATGTTAGTGTTGGGGAGAATCGAATGGATGTTCTATTAATGTTTCTCAGGTGATGGATCATACGGTATAATTAAATATCATTAAATGTACTTACATTATCAAGTAATCTATGTATACTGGAAACTTTGGGAGCACATTGAACAATCAAAAGAATCGTTGGAGGGGAACCCCGGGAGGGAATAGGTACAACCTGACCTTGGATAAGGGCCTGGAGATGATGAAATGAGTTGAAGCAGAACCGAGGAGCGGAGAGAGCATGCGTCGAATAGAAAGGTGAAAAGTTTAGCGAAGAGGAAGACTCCTTACTTCATCTGGACGACCACCTGGACGACCACCAGAGTGCGCCACGCATGTGCAAAGGGGAGGGGAGCTAATTAGAATGAAAAGCGAGGCTGATGTTGCAACCTGTAATGAATATGTATACCTGACGCAATATTGTATGTATAAATAATGGCTGGGAAGTAACGGGACTTGAAGCCAGATTTGGGCACCTGCCCCGGCTTCCAGCGCTGAATAAAGCACCTTCATATAATCACTTCGTGGTTATGTGGTTGCTACGCTAACACCTCGACTCACTGCACTGCATCCGCAGTGGTGCCAGTGCACTCCATGGACTCACTGCACTGCATCCCCAGTGGTGCCAGTGCACTGTCTGGACTCACCGGGGTGCATCTCCAGTGGTGCCAGTGCACTCTCTCGACTCACTGCACTGCATCCCCAGTGGTGCCAGTGCACTCCATGGACTCACTGCACTGCATCCCCAGTGGTGCCAGTGCACTCCCTGGACTCACTGCACTACATCCCCAGTGGTGCCAGTGCACTGTCTGGACTCACCGGGGTGCATCTCCAGTGGTGTCAGTGCACTCTCTGGACTCACTGCAGTGCATCCCCAGTGGTGCCAGTGCACTCCCTGGACTCACCGGGGTGCATCCCCAGTGGTGCCACTGCACTCTCTCGATTCACTGCACTGCATTCCCAGTGGTGCCACTGCACTCTCTCGACGCACTGCAGTGGTGCCAGTGCACTCTCTGGACTCACTGCACTGCATCCCCAGTGGTGCCAGTGCACTCTCTGAACTCACTGCACTGCATCCCCACTCGTGCCAGTGCACTCCCTGGACTCACCGGGCTGCATCCCCAGTGGTGCCAGTGCACTCTCTGGACTCACTGCACTGCATCCCCAGTGGTGCCAGTGCACTCTCTGGACTCACTGCACTGCATTCCCAGTGGTGCCACTGCACTCCCTGGACTCAATGCACTGCAGCCCCAGTGGTGCCAGTGCACTCTCTGGACTCACTGCACTGCATCCCCAGTGGTGCCAGTGCACTCTCTGGACTCACTGCAATGAATCCCCAGTGGTGCCAGTGCACTCTCTGGACTCACAGCACTGCATCCCCGGTGGTGCCAGTGCACTCCCTGGACTCATTGCACTGCATCCCCAGTGGTGCCAGTGCACTCTCTGGACTCACTGCAGTGCATCCCCAGTGGTGCCAGTGCACTCTCTGGACTCACTGCACTGCATCCCCAGTGGGGCCAGTGCACTCCCTGGACTCACCGGAGTGCATCCCCAGTGGTGCCAGTGCACTCTCTGGACTCACTGCAGTGCATCCCCAGTGGTGCCAGTGCACTCCCTGGACTCACTGCACTGCATCCCCAGTGGTGCCAGTGCACTCTCTGGACTCACTGCACTGCATCCCTACTGGTGCCAGTGCACTCTCTGGATTCACTGCATTGCATCCCCAGTGGAGCCAGTGCACTCTCTGGACTCACTGAACTGCATCCCCAGTGGTGCCAGTGCACTCCCTGGACTCACTGCACTGCATCCCCAGTGGTGCCTGTGCACTCCCTCTGTTAGTGTTGGGGAGAATCGAATGGATGTTCTATTAATGTTTCTCAAAATGTTAGTGTTGGGGAGAATCGAATGGATGTTCTATTAATGTTTCTCAGGTGATGGATCATACGGTATAATTAAATATCATTAAATGTACTTACATTATCGAGTAATCTATGTATACTGGAAACTTAGGGAGCACATTGAACAATCAAAAGAATCGTTGGAGGGGAACCCCGGGAGGGAATAGGTACAACCTGACCTTGGATAAGGGCCTGGAGATGATGAAATGAGTTGAAGCAGAACCGAGGAGCGGAGAGAGCATGCGTCGAATAGAAAGGTGAAAAATTTAGCGAAGAGGAAGACTCCTTACTTCATCTGGACGACCACCTGGACGACCACCAGAGTGCGCCACGCATGTGCAACAGGGAGGGGAGCTAATTAGAATGAAAAGCGAGGCTGATGTTGCAACCTGTAATGAATATGTATACCTGACGCAATATTGTATGTATAAATAATGGCTGGGAAGTAACGGGACTTGAAGCCAGATTTGGGCACCTGCCCCGGCTTCCAGCGCTGAATAAAGCACCTTCATATAATCACTTGGTGGTTATGTGGTTGCTACGCTAACATTTTGGCGACCCAGATGGGACAGCGTGGGCACTGCTGAGGCGGCTCGTGTCTCGGTTTCGCTCCAGCCGGCACCGAGGGATTCTCGGGGAGCAGTCGACCACGACCGACCTCCGCTGCTCACGACGTACCACTGGAGTGGTAAGCAAAGGTGCTTTCAACTTGGGTATTCGGTACCGATTTGGTTGGGAAAGCCTGCCGGTCAGACGCGGCGAAAGCCACGCTCGGTTGGGCAGGGAGCTCCCGGGGTAAGCCTAGGCGCCGTCCGTTAGACAGAGCGAAAGCTCTGCAGGTTCGGCATTGGTGATTGTATTGGTTTGTGCTGAAGGGTCAGCACCTGGTATTATTGGTATGTAGAAAGTGTGCTGCTGCTCCGGCAGCTTCTGGGAAAGCACGCTGCTGCTCCGGCAGCTTCTGGGAAAGCACGCTGCTGCTCCGGCAGCATCTGGGAAAGCGTGCTGCTGCTCCGGCAGCTTTTGGGAAAGCGTGCTGCTGCTGCTCCGGCAGCTTCTGGGAAAGCACGCTGCTGCTCCGGCAGCTTTCGGGAGAGTGTGTTGCTGCTCCGGCAGCTTTCGGGAGAGTGTGTTGCTGCTCCGGCAGCTTCCGGGAGAGTGTGTTGCTGCTCCGGCAGCTTTTGGGTCCGTATCATAAGCTCAAAATGAAAAAGATTAAAGAAATTCTGGGAAAAGATGTACCTATCCCGCGGACATCCCCGCTGGGGTGTTTGCTAGCACACTGGAAAGAGGGAGGTTTTGGTCAAGAAATGCGGAAAGGAAAGCTGATTGATTATTGTAATATTTGGTGGCCACAGTATAAACTAGAGGACCAAGAAACTTGGCCTGAGAATGGAACATTGCAATATAATACAATTTTACAATTAATGCTATTTTGTAAGTGGGAAGGAAAATATGATGAACTGCCGTATGTGGAATTATTCTTTTATTTGCGCCGAAAGCCTGAATGGCAGCATGCTTGTGGAATAATGGTGCTTGAAGTTTAAACTGAGGAACGTTGTTGTGCATGTACTAAGGAGGGACGCTGTATACAGCATCAAGCAATAGAGAATAATAAGTATTATGGGAAATGAATAATGGAAATATTGATCTGGAAGTTGCGCCGTCGGCTCCGCCGGAAGAGCCAGGACAGGGAGGGAAAAGAGAAAAGGAAGATAGCAGTAGTGATGGAGAATCCCCGATTTTAGTCTCCCCGTGTCACATAGGACCCGGCAACAGCGAAGGGCAGGAGAAACTATAAACGAACAGGGAGGGAAAATAATCGCTCTCCTCAGGCAAGGAGTGGGGACAGAAGGACCGGTATATGTTAAGGTGCCTTTTTCAGCCGGGGACTTAATGATATGGAAACAAGCAGCCGGCACCTACAGGGAAAACCCAGATAAAGTAGCCAGGGTAATGAAAATGATAATTAAAACCCAAAATCCCGATTGGGATGATCTCCAGGTGATCCTGGATACTTTGATGGACTCGACAGAAAAAGACATGGTATTGCGGGCAGCCAGAGAGAGAGCCCGAGAAGATATATGAAATGGATTAGTGCTTGGAAATCTAGATCAAAACTTCCCCACTGAGGATCCCCAATGGGATTATAACACAGGGGATGGAATAAGGAGGCTGAAGAGATATCAAGATTGGGTACAAGTCGGGGTACAGAATGCCATGCCCCGGACCATAAATTGGTCAAAATTGTATAATGTCAGGCAAGAAAAAGCGGAATCACCTTCCGCCTTTTTAGAGAGATTGAAAGAAACTGCTAAGAAATATACAGATTTAGACGTAGAGACTGAGCAAGCTAAAGCTCAATTAGCACTCATTTTCCTGGGACAAGCCCAAGAGGCCTTTAAAAATTAAAAGAAGCCCTGATAAAGGCGCCTGCCTTGGGCTTGCCGGACTTATCAAAGGACTTTCAGCTGTTTGTGCATGAGAGACAACGATTGGCATTAGGAGTACTGACCCAGCGACTTGGGAGCTGGAAGAGACCTGTGGGGTATTTTTCTAAACAATTGGATGCGGTAAGCGCCGGATGGCCCTCGTGTTTAAGGGCCGTGGCAGCCACAGTCCTTTTAATACAGGAAGCCAGGAAGCTCACATTAGGGAAACGAATTGAAGTGTTCGTGCCACATATGGTGACTACGGTATTGGAGCAAAAGGGGGGCCATTGGCTATCGCCCAGCCGAATGATGAAATATCAAGCTATACTAACTGAGCAAGATGATGTAATCTTAAGAACTACTAACTTATTGAACCCAGCAGTGTTTCTAGGAACAACTACGGAGGAAGGAGACCTCAGTCATGATTGCGTGGAGATCATCGAACATACCTACGCCAGCAGAACAGACTTAAAAGATCAGCCTCTGGAGAGACCAGATTGGGAACTTTTCACGGATGGAAGCAGCTTTGTGGAAAATGGGACTCGTTTTGCAGGATACGCGGTAACTACATCAAAGGTAGTGATTGAGGCAAATTCCCTACCTCCGGGGACTTCAGCCCAACGAGCAGAAATAGTCGCCCTGACGCGGGCCCTGGAACTAAGCGAGGGTAAGAATGTGAATATTTGGACAGATTCAAAATATGCATTCGGGGTAGTCCACGTACATGGGGCATTATGGAAAGAAAGGGGAATGCTATCCTCACAAGGGACTAATATAAAATATCAGGAAGAAATATTGAAATTAATAACAGCTGTACAGAAACCCCAACAGGTGGCCATAATGCATTGTAAAGCTCATCAAGGAGGGATGTCAGAGATTGCAGAAGGTAACAGATTGGCAGATTTGACGGCCCGGAAGGTCGCGCGTGAAGTACGGAAAGTAATGGCTCTAATTCCATCGAAGGTAGGCCTCTCTTGTTTCAAATTACCTAAAAAACCCAAGGTATTCCGCGGAAGATGAGAGACTTGCAAATTTGATGAAGGCCCAGAAGAATCCTGACGGGTGGTATGTGACTACGACAGGACAACTCATAGTGCCTCCTATAATAATGTGAGAAATTTTACAAATAAAACATAATGAATGTCACTGGGGTGCAGAAGCAATGGTGACCTATTTGAAACGAGGTGTCATCTCGGTACACATGTTAACAATGGCAAAGTCAGTAATGTCAAAATGTGAGCTTTGCTTAAAGAATAACCCGGTAGCAAGGAAACATGCTGAGATGGGGAGAATTAGAGCTGGAATAGAGCCTGGAGATTACTGGCAAATAGATTTCGTGGAACTGCCTAAAGCAAGAGGTTATAAATACCTATTGGTAGGGGTTGATACTTTTTCAGGATGGCCGGAGGCCCTTCCCTGTCGCACCAACCAAGCAAAGGAAACGGTAAAATGGTTACTACAGGAAATAATCCCTAGATTTGGTGTACCATTGGGTATTTCTTCAGACAGGGGACCACATTTCATTGCCAATGTGGTTAAGGAGGTTAGTAGGTTACTAGGAATTACCTGGAACTTACATACCCCATGGAGGCCTCAATCTAGTGGTCAAGTAGAGAGGATGAACCAAACTTTAAAAGGACAATTAAGCAAAATCTGTCAGGAGGCTAAGATACAGTGGCCACAGGCCTTACCGATAGCTTTGCTAAAATTAGAATAAAGCCAAGAAGTGGGATGTCAGTAAGTCCCTATGAAATCATGTATGGAAAACCTTATGAGTCTCCTGAACCGAACCCGAATATGCATGTTACCGGTAAACAGGATGTATATAATTATGTTTTAATAGTAATGAAAATACTTGCTCTTGGTATGAGTGAAGTATTTTCAAAGGGGGGAAATGTTAGTGTTGGGGAGAATCGAATGGATGTTCTATTAATGTTTCTCAAAATGTTAGTGTTGGGGAGAATCGAATGGATGTTCTATTAATGTTTCTCAGGTGATGGATCATACGGTATAATTAAATATCATTAAATGTACTTACATTATCAAGTAATCTATGTATACTGGAAACTTAGGGAGCACATTGAACAATCAAAAGAATCGTTGGAGGGGAACCCCGGGAGGGAATAGGTACAACCTGACCTTGGATAAGGGCCTGGAGATGATGAAATGAGTTGAAGCAGAACCGAGGAGCGGAGAGAGCATGCGTCGAATAGAAAGGTGAAAAGTTTAGCGAAGAGGAAGACTCCTTACTTCATCTGGACGACCACCTGGACGACCACCAGAGTGCGCCACGCATGTGCAAAGGGGAGGGGAGCTAATTAGAATGAAAAGCGAGGCTGATGTTGCAACCTGTAATGAATATGTATACCTGACACAATATTGTATGTATAAATAATGGCTGGGAAGTAACGGGACTTGAAGCCAGATTTGGGCACCTGCCCCGGCTTCCAGCGCTGAATAAAGCACCTTCATATAATCACTTCGTGGTTATGTGGTTGCTACGCTAACACCTCGACTCACTGCACTGCATCCGCAGTGGTGCCAGTGCACTCCATGGACTCACTGCACTGCATCCCCAGTGGAGCCAGTGCACTGTCTGGACTCACCGGGGTGCATCTCCAGTGGTGCCAGTGCACTCTCTCGACTCACTGCACTGCATCCCCAGTGGTGCCAGTGCACTCCATGGACTCACTGCACTGCAACCCCAGTGGTGCCAGTGCACTCCCTGGACTCACTGCACTACATCCCCAGTGGTGCCAGTGCACTGTCTGGACTCACCGGGGTGCATCTCCAGTGGTGTCAGTGCACTCTCTGGACTCACTGCAGTGCATCCCCAGTGGTGCCAGTGCACTCCCTGGACTCACCGGGGTGCATCCCCAGTGGTGCCACTGCACTCTCTCGATTCACTGCACTACATTCCCAGTGGTGCCACTGCACTCTCTCGACGCACTGCAGTGGTGCCAGTGCACTCTCTGGACTCACTGCACTGCATCCCCAGTGGTGCCAGTGCACTCTCTGAACTCACTGCACTGCATCCCCACTCGTGCCAGTGCACTCCCTGGACTCACCGGGCTGCATCCCCAGTGGTGCCAGTGCACTCTCTGGACTCACTGCACTGCATCCCCAGTGGTGCCAGTGCACTCTCTGGACTCACTGCACTGCATTCCCACTGGTGCCAGTGCACTCTCTGGACTCAATGCACTGCAGCCCCAGTGGTGCCAGTGCACTCTCTGGACTCACTGCACTGCATCCCCAGTGGTGCCAGTGCACTCTCTGGACTCACTGCAATGAATCCCCAGTGGTGCCAGTGCACTCTCTGGACTCACAGCACTGCATCCCCGGTGGTGCCAGTGCACTCCCTGGACTCATTGCACTGCATCCCCAGTGGTGCCAGTGCACTCTCTGGACTCACTGCAGTGCATCCCCAGTGGTGCCAGTGCACTCTCTGGACTCACTGCACTGCATCCCCAGTGGGGCCAGTGCACTCCCTGGACTCACCGGAGTGCATCCCCAGTGGTGCCAGTGCACTCTCTGGACTCACTGCAGTGCATCCCCAGTGGTGCCAGTGCACTCCCTGGACTCACTGCACTGCATCCCCAGTGGTGCCAGGGCACTCCCTGGCCTCAATGCACTGCATCCCCAGTGGTGCCATTGCACTCTCTGGACTCACTGCAGTGCATCCCCACTGGTGCCAGTGCACTCTCTGAACTCACTGCACTGCATCCCCTGTGGTGCCAGTGCACTCCCTCGACTCACTGCACTGCATCACCAGTGGTGCCACTGCACTCTCTGGACTCACTGCACTGCATCCCCTGTGGTGCCAGTGCACTCCCTGGACTCATTGCACTGCATCCCCAGTGGTGCCAGTGCACTCTCTGGAGTCACTGCAGTGCATCCCCAGTGGTGCCAGTGCTCTCTCTGGACTCACTGCACTGAATCCCCAGTGGTGCCAGTGCACTCTCTGGACTCACTGCACTGCATCCCCAGTGGTGCCAGTGCACTCCCTGGACTCACTGCACTGCATCCCCAGTGGTGCCAGTGCACTCTCTGGACTCACTGCACTGCATCCCCAGTGGTGCCAGTGCACTCTCTGGACTCACTGCACTGCATCCCCACTGGTGCCAGTGCACTCTCTGAACTCACTGCACTGCATCCCCACTCGTGCCAGTGCACTCTCTGGACTCACTGCACTGCATCCCCAGTGGTGCCAGTGCACTCCCTGGACTCACTGCACTGCATTCCCGGTGGTGCCAGTGCACTCTCTGAACTCACTGCAGTGAATCCCCAGTGGTGCCAGTGCACTCCCTGGACTCACTGCACTGCATCCCCAGTGGTGCCAGTGCACTCTCTGCACTCACTGCACTGCATCCCCAGTGGTGCCAGTGCACTGTCTGGACTCACTGCACTGCATCCCTACTGGTGCCAGTGCACTCTCTGGATTCACTGCATTGCATCCCCAGTGGAGCCAGTGCACTCTCTGGACTCACTGCACTGCATCCCCAGTGGTGCCAGTGCACTCCCTGGACTCACTGCACTGCATCCCCAGTGGTGCCTGTGCACTCCCTCTGTTAGTGTTGGGGAGAATCGAATGGATGTTCTATTAATGTTTCTCAAAATGTTAGTGTTGGGGAGAATCGAATGGATGTTCTATTAATGTTTCTCAGGTGATGGATCATACGGTATAATTAAATATCATTAAATGTACTTACATTATCAAGTAATCTATGTATACTGGAAACTTAGGGAGCACATT
The DNA here is from genome assembly GCF_964211835.1 of Anser anser. Classification (NCBI taxonomy): domain Eukaryota; kingdom Metazoa; phylum Chordata; class Aves; order Anseriformes; family Anatidae; genus Anser; species Anser anser. Next base: position 38,615 of record NW_028154210.1, read on the forward strand.
GAACAATCAAAAGAATCGTTGGAGGGGAACCCCGGGAGGGAATAGGTACAACCTGACCTTGGATAAGGGCCTGGAGATGATGAAATGAGTTGAAGCAGAACCGAGGAGCGGAGAGAGCATGCGTCGAATAGAAAGGTGAAAAGTTTAGCGAAGAGGAAGACTCCTTACTTCATCTGGACGACCACCTGGACGACCACCAGAGTGCGCCACGCATGTGCAACAGGGAGGGGAGCTAATTAGAATGAAAAGCGAGGCTGATGTTGCAACCTGTAATGAATATGTATACCTGACGCAATATTGTATGTATAAATAATGGCTGGGAAGTAACGGGACTTGAAGCCAGATTTGGGCACCTGCCCCGGCTTCCAGCGCTGAATAAAGCACCTTCATATAATCACTTGGTGGTTATGTGGTTGCTACGCTAACATTTTGGCGACCCAGATGGGACAGCGTGGGCACTGCTGAGGCGGCTCGTGTCTCGGTTTCGCTCCAGCCGGCACCGAGGGATTCTCGGGGAGCAGTCGACCACGACCGACCTCCGCTGCTCACGACGTACCACTGGAGTGGTAAGCAAAGGTGCTTTCAACTTGGGTATTCGGTACCGATTTGGTTGGGAAAGCCTGCCGGTCAGACGCGGCGAAAGCCACGCTCGGTTGGGCAGGGAGCTCCCGGGGTAAGCCTAGGCGCCGTCCGTTAGACAGAGCGAAAGCTCTGCAGGTTCGGCATTGGTGATTGTATTGGTTTGTGCTGAAGGGTCAGCACCTGGTATTATTGGTATGTAGAAAGTGTGCTGCTGCTCCGGCAGCTTCTGGGAAAGCACGCTGCTGCTCCGGCAGCTTCTGGGAAAGCACGCTGCTGCTCCGGCAGCATCTGGGAAAGCGTGCTGCTGCTCCGGCAGCTTTTGGGAAAGCGTGCTGCTGCTGCTCCGGCAGCTTCTGGAAAGTGTGCTGTTGCTGCTCCGGCAGCTTCTGGGAAAGCACGCTGCTGCTCCGGCAGCTTCTGGAAAGTGTGCTGTTGCTGCTCCGGCAGCTTTCGGGAGAGTGTGTTGCTGCTCCGGCAGCTTTCGGGAGAGTGTGTTGCTGCTCCGGCAGCTTTCGGGAGAGTGTGTTGCTGCTCCGGCAGCTTCCGGGAGAGTGTGTTGCTGCTCCGGCAGCTTTTGGGTCCGTATCATAAGCTCAAAATGAAAAAGATTAAAGAAATTCTGGGAAAAGATGTACCTATCCCGCGGACATCCCCGCTGGGGTGTTTGCTAGCACACTGGAAAGAGGGAGGTTTTGGTCAAGAAATGCGGAAAGGAAAGCTGATTGATTATTGTAATATTTGGTGGCCACAGTATAAACTAGAGGACCAAGAAACTTGGCCTGAGAATGGAACATTGCAATATAATACAATTTTACAATTAATGCTATTTTGTAAGTGGGAAGGAAAATATGATGAACTGCCGTATGTGGAATTATTCTTTTATTTGCGCCGAAAGCCTGAATGGCAGCATGCTTGTGGAATAATGGTGCTTGAAGTTTAAACTGAGGAACGTTGTTGTGCATGTACTAAGGAGGGACGCTGTATACAGCATCAAGCAATAGAGAATAATAAGTATTATGGGAAATGAATAATGGAAATATTGATCTGGAAGTTGCGCCGTCGGCTCCGCCGGAAGAGCCAGGACAGGGAGGGAAAAGAGAAAAGGAAGATAGCAGTAGTGATGGAGAATCCCCGATTTTAGTCTCCCCGTGTCACATAGGACCCGGCAACAGCGAAGGGCAGGAGAAACTATAAACGAACAGGGAGGGAAAATAATCGCTCTCCTCAGGCAAGGAGTGGGGACAGAAGGACCGGTATATGTTAAGGTGCCTTTTTCAGCCGGGGACTTAATGATATGGAAACAAGCAGCCGGCACCTACAGGGAAAACCCAGATAAAGTAGCCAGGGTAATGAAAATGATAATTAAAACCCAAAATCCCGATTGGGATGATCTCCAGGTGATCCTGGATACTTTGATGGACTCGACAGAAAAAGACATGGTATTGCGGGCAGCCAGAGAGAGAGCCCGAGAAGATATATGAAATGGATTAGTGCTTGGAAATCTAGATCAAAACTTCCCCACTGAGGATCCCCAATGGGATTATAACACAGGGGATGGAATAAGGAGGCTGAAGAGATATCAAGATTGGGTACAAGTCGGGGTACAGAATGCCATGCCCCGGACCATAAATTGGTCAAAATTGTATAATGTCAGGCAAGAAAAAGCGGAATCACCTTCCGCCTTTTTAGAGAGATTGAAAGAAACTGCTAAGAAATATACAGATTTAGACGTAGAGACTGAGCAAGCTAAAGCTCAATTAGCACTCATTTTCCTGGGACAAGCCCAAGAGGCCTTTAAAAATTAAAAGAAGCCCTGATAAAGGCGCCTGCCTTGGGCTTGCCGGACTTATCAAAGGACTTTCAGCTGTTTGTGCATGAGAGACAACGATTGGCATTAGGAGTACTGACCCAGCGACTTGGGAGCTGGAAGAGACCTGTGGGGTATTTTTCTAAACAATTGGATGCGGTAAGCGCCGGATGGCCCTCGTGTTTAAGGGCCGTGGCAGCCACAGTCCTTTTAATACAGGAAGCCAGGAAGCTCACATTAGGGAAACGAATTGAAGTGTTCGTGCCACATATGGTGACTACGGTATTGGAGCAAAAGGGGGGCCATTGGCTATCGCCCAGCCGAATGATGAAATATCAAGCTATACTAACTGAGCAAGATGATGTAATCTTAAGAACTACTAACTTATTGAACCCAGCAGTGTTTCTAGGAACAACTACGGAGGAAGGAGACCTCAGTCATGATTGCGTGGAGATCATCGAACATACCTACGCCAGCAGAACAGACTTAAAAGATCAGCCTCTGGAGAGACCAGATTGGGAACTTTTCACGGATGGAAGCAGCTTTGTGGAAAATGGGACTCGTTTTGCAGGATACGCGGTAACTACATCAAAGGTAGTGATTGAGGCAAATTCCCTACCTCCGGGGACTTCAGCCCAACGAGCAGAAATAGTCGCCCTGACGCGGGCCCTGGAACTAAGCGAGGGTAAGAATGTGAATATTTGGACAGATTCAAAATATGCATTCGGGGTAGTCCACGTACATGGGGCATTATGGAAAGAAAGGGGAATGCTATCCTCACAAGGGACTAATATAAAATATCAGGAAGAAATATTGAAATTAATAACAGCTGTACAGAAACCCCAACAGGTGGCCATAATGCATTGTAAAGCTCATCAAGGAGGGATGTCAGAGATTGCAGAAGGTAACAGATTGGCAGATTTGACGGCCCGGAAGGTCGCGCGTGAAGTACGGAAAGTAATGGCTCTAATTCCATCGAAGGTAGGCCTCTCTTGTTTCAAATTACCTAAAAAACCCAAGGTATTCCGCGGAAGATGAGAGACTTGCAAATTTGATGAAGGCCCAGAAGAATCCTGACGGGTGGTATGTGACTACGACAGGACAACTCATAGTGCCTCCTATAATAATGTGAGAAATTTTACAAATAAAACATAATGAATGTCACTGGGGTGCAGAAGCAATGGTGACCTATTTGAAACGAGGTGTCATCTCGGTACACATGTTAACAATGGCAAAGTCAGTAATGTCAAAATGTGAGCTTTGCTTAAAGAATAACCCGGTAGCAAGGAAACATGCTGAGATGGGGAGAATTAGAGCTGGAATAGAGCCTGGAGATTACTGGCAAATAGATTTCGTGGAACTGCCTAAAGCAAGAGGTTATAAATACCTATTGGTAGGGGTTGATACTTTTTCAGGATGGCCGGAGGCCCTTCCCTGTCGCACCAACCAAGCAAAGGAAACGGTAAAATGGTTACTACAGGAAATAATCCCTAGATTTGGTGTACCATTGGGTATTTCTTCAGACAGGGGACCACATTTCATTGCCAATGTGGTTAAGGAGGTTAGTAGGTTACTAGGAATTACCTGGAACTTACATACCCCATGGAGGCCTCAATCTAGTGGTCAAGTAGAGAGGATGAACCAAACTTTAAAAGGACAATTAAGCAAAATCTGTCAGGAGGCTAAGATACAGTGGCCACAGGCCTTACCGATAGCTTTGCTAAAATTAGAATAAAGCCAAGAAGTGGGATGTCAGTAAGTCCCTATGAAATCATGTATGGAAAACCTTATGAGTCTCCTGAACCGAACCCGAATATGCATGTTACCGGTAAACAGGATGTATATAATTATGTTTTAATAGTAATGAAAATACTTGCTCTTGGTATGAGTGAAGTATTTTCAAAGGGGGGAAATGTTAGTGTTGGGGAGAATCGAATGGATGTTCTATTAATGTTTCTCAAAATGTTAGTGTTGGGGAGAATCGAATGGATGTTCTATTAATGTTTCTCAGGTGATGGATCATACGGTATAATTAAATATCATTAAATGTACTTACATTATCAAGTAATCTATGTATACTGGAAACTTAGGGAGCACATTGAACAATCAAAAGAATCGTTGGAGGGGAACCCCGGGAGGGAATAGGTACAACCTGACCTTGGATAAGGGCCTGGAGATGATGAAATGAGTTGAAGCAGAACCGAGGAGCGGAGAGAGCATGCGTCGAATAGAAAGGTGAAAAGTTTAGCGAAGAGGAAGACTCCTTACTTCATCTGGACGACCACCTGGACGACCACCAGAGTGCGCCACGCATGTGCAAAGGGGAGGGGAGCTAATTAGAATGAAAAGCGAGGCTGCTGTTGCAACCTGTAATGAATATGTATACCTGACGCAATATTGTATGTATAAATAATGGCTGGGAAGTAACGGGACTTGAAGCCAGATTTGGGCACCTGCCCCGGCTTCCAGCGCTGAATAAAGCACCTTCATATAATCACTTGGTGGTTATGTGGTTGCTACGCTAACACCTCGACTCACTGTACTGCATCCGCAGAGGTGCCAGTGCACTCCATGGACTCACTGCACTGCATCCCCAGTGGTGCCAGTGCACTCCCTGGACTCACTGCACTGCATCCCCAGTGGTGCCAGTGCACTGTCTGGACTCACCGGGGTGCATCTCCAGTGGTGCCAGTGCACTCTCTCGACTCACTGCACTGCATCCCCAGTGGTGCCAGTGCACTCCCTGGACTCACTGCACTGCATCCCCAGTGGTGCCAGTGCACTCCCTGGACTCACTGCACTACATCCCCAGTGGTGCCAGTGCACTGTCTGGACTCACCGGGGTGCATCTCCAGTGGTGTCAGTGCACTCTCTGGACTCACTGCACTGCATCCCCAGTGGTGCCAGTGCACTCCCTGGACTCACCTGGGTGCATCCCCAGTGGTGCCACTGCACTCTCTCGAATCACTGCACTGCATTCCCAGTGGTGCCACTGCACTCTCTCGACGCACTGCAGTGGTGCCAGTGCACTCCCTGGACTCACTGCACTGCATCCCCAGTGGTGCCAGTGCACTCTCTGGACTCACTGCACTGTATCCCCAGTGGTGTCTGAGCACTCCCTGGACAAACCGGGGTGCATCCCCAGTGGTGCCACTGCACTCTCTGGACTCACTGCAGTGCATCCCCAGTGGTGCCAGTGCACTCTCTGGACTCACTGCACTGCATCCCCAGTGGTGCCACTGCACTCCCTGGACTCACTGCACTGCATCCCCAGTGGTGCCAGTGCACTCCCTGGACTCACTGCACTGCATCCCCAGTGGTGCCAGTGCACTCTCTGGATTCACTGCACTGCATCCCCAGTGGTGCCAGTGCACTCTCTGGACTCACTGCACTGCATCCCCAGTGGTGCCAGTGCACTCCCTGGACTCACTGCACTGCATCCCCAGTGGTGCCAGTGCACTCCCTGGACTCACTGCACTGCATCCCCAGTGGTGCCAGTGCACTCTCTGGACTCACTGCACTGCATCCCCACTGGTGCCAGTGCACTCTCTGGACTCACTGCACTGCATCCCCGGTGGAGCCAGTGCACTCTCTGGACTCACCGGGGTGCATCCCTAGTGGTGCCTGTGCACTCTCTGGACTCAACTGCACCGCATCCCCAGTGGTGCCAGTGCACTCCCTGGACTCACTGCACTGCATCCCCAGTGGTACCAGTGCACTCTCTGGACTCACTGCACTGCATCCCCAGTGGTGCCAGGGAACTCCCTGGCCTCACTGCACTGCAACCCCAGTGGTGCCACTGCATTCTCTGGACTCACTGCAGCGCATCCCCAGTGGTGCCAATGCACTCCCGGGACTCACCGGGCTGCATCCCCAGGGGTGCCAGTGCACTCTCTGGACTCACTGCACTGCATCCCCAGTGGTGCCAGTGCACTCCCTGGACTCACTGCACTGCATCCCCAGTGGTGCCAGGGAACTCCCTGGCCTCACTGCACTGCATCCCCAGTGGTGCCAGGGCACTCTCTGGACTCACTGCACTGCATCCCCAGTGGTGCCAGTGCACTCTCTGAACTCACTGCACTGCATCCCCAGTGGTGCCACTGCACTCCCTGGACTCCCTGCACTGCATCCCCAGTGGTGCCAGTGCACTCTCTGGACTCACTGCACTGCATCCCCAGTGGTGCCTGTGCACTCCCTGGACTCATTGCACTGCATCCCCAGTGGTGCCAGTGCTCTCTCTGGACTCACTGCACTGCATCCCCAGTGGTGCCAGTGCACTCTCTGGACTCACTGCACTGAATCCCCAGTGGTGCCAGTGCACTCTCTGGACTCACTGCACTGCATCCCCAGTGGTGCCAGTGCACTCCCTGGACTCACTGCACTGCATCCCCAGTGGAGCCAGTGCACTTTCTGGACTCACTGCACTGCATCCCCAGTGGTGCCAGTGCACTCCCTGGACTAACCGGGGTGCATCCCCAGTGGTGCCAGTGCACTCTCTGGACTCACTGCAGTGCATCCCCAGTGGTGCCAGTGCGCTCCCTGGACTCACCGGAGTGCATCCCCAGTGGGGATGCAGTGCAGTGAGTCCAGAGAGTGCACTGGCACCACTGGGGATGCACTGCAGTGAGTCCAGAGAGTGCACTGGCACCACTGGGGATGCAGTGCAATGAGTCCAGGGAGTGCACTGGCACCACCGGGGATGCAGTGCTGTGAGTCCAGAGAGTGCACTGGCACCACTGGGGATTCATTGCAGTGAGTCCAGAGAGTGCACTGGCACCACTGGGGATGCAGTGCAGTGAGTCCAGAGAGTGCACTGGCACCACTGGGGCTGCAGTGCATTGAGTCCAGAGAGTGCACTGGCACCAGTGGGAATGCAGTGCAGTGAGTCCAGAGAGTGCACTGGCACCACTGGGGATGCAGTGCAGTGAGTCCAGAGAGTGCACTGGCACCACTGGGGATGCAGCCCGGTGAGTCCAGGGAGTGCACTGGCACGAGTGGGGATGCAGTGCAGTGAGTTCAGAGAGTGCACTGGCACCACTGGGGATGCAGTGCAGTGAGTCCAGAGAGTGCACTGGCACCACTGCAGTGCGTCGAGAGAGTGCAGTGGCACCACTGGGAATGCAGTGCAGTGAATCGAGAGAGTGCAGTGGCACCACTGGGGATGCACCCCGGTGAGTCCAGGGAGTGCACTGGCACCACTGGGGATGCACTGCAGTGAGTCCAGAGAGTGCACTGACACCACTGGAGATGCACCCCGGTGAGTCCAGACAGTGCACTGGCACCACTGGGGATGTAGTGCAGTGAGTCCAGGGAGTGCACTGGCACCACTGGGGATGCAGTGCAGTGAGTCCATGGAGTGCACTGGCACCACTGGGGATGCAGTGCAGTGAGTCGAGAGAGTGCACTGGCACCACTGGAGATGCACCCCGGTGAGTCCAGACAGTGCACTGGCTCCACTGGGGATGCAGTGCAGTGAGTCCATGGAGTGCACTGGCACCACTGCGGATGCAGTGCAGTGAGTCGAGGTGTTAGCGTAGCAACCACATAACCACGAAGTGATTATATGAAGGTGCTTTATTCAGCGCTGGAAGCCGGGGCAGGTGCCCAAATCTGGCTTCAAGTCCCGTTACTTCCCAGCCATTATTTATACATACAATATTGTGTCAGGTATACATATTCATTACAGGTTGCAACATCAGCCTCGCTTTTCATTCTAATTAGCTCCCCTCCCCTTTGCACATGCGTGGCGCACTCTGGTGGTCGTCCAGGTGGTCGTCCAGATGAAGTAAGGAGTCTTCCTCTTCGCTAAACTTTTCACCTTTCTATTCGACGCATGCTCTCTCCGCTCCTCGGTTCTGCTTCAACTCATTTCATCATCTCCAGGCCCTTATCCAAGGTCAGGTTGTACCTATTCCCTCCCGGGGTTCCCCTCCAACGATTCTTTTGATTGTTCAATGTGCTCCCTAAGTTTCCAGTATACATAGATTACTTGATAATGTAAGTACATTTAATGATATTTAATTATACCGTATGATCCATCACCTGAGAAACATTAATAGAACATCCATTCGATTCTCCCCAACACTAACATTTTGAGAAACATTAATAGAACATCCATTCGATTCTCCCCAACACTAACATTTCCCCCCTTTGAAAATACTTCACTCATACCAAGAGCAAGTATTTTCATTACTATTAAAACATAATTATATACATCCTGTTTACCGGTAACATGCATATTCGGGTTCGGTTCAGGAGACTCATAAGGTTTTCCATACATGATTTCATAGGGACTTACTGACATCCCACTTCTTGGCTTTATTCTGATTTTAGAATAAAGTGGTGCCACTGCACTCCCTGGACTCACTGCACTGCATCCCCAGTGGTGCCAGTGCACTCCCTGGACTCACTGCACTGCATCCCCAGTGGTGCCAGTGCACTCTCTGGATTCACTGCACTGCATCCCCAGTGGTGCCAGTGCACTCTCTGGACTCACTGCACTGCATCCCCAGTGGTGCCAGTGCACTCCCTGGACTCACTGCACTGCATCCCCAGTGGTGCCAGTGCACTCCCTGGACTCACTGCACTGCATCCCCAGTGGTGCCAGTGCACTCTCTGGACTCACTGCACTGCATCCCCACTGGTGCCAGTGCACTCTCTGGACTCACTGCACTGCATCCCCGGTGGAGCCAGTGCACTCTCTGGACTCTGAACTTACATACCCCATGGAGGCCTCAATCTAGTGGTCAAGTAGAGAGGATGAACCAAACTTTAAAAGGACAATTAAGCAAAATCTGTCAGGAGGCTAAGATACAGTGGCCACAGGCCTTACCGATAGCTTTGCTAAAATTAGAATAAAGCCAAGAAGTGGGATGTCAGTAAGTCCCTATGAAATCATGTATGGAAAACCTTATGAGTCTCCTGAACCGAACCCGAATATGCATGTTACCGGTAAACAGGATGTATATAATTATGTTTTAATAGTAATGAAAATACTTGCTCTTGGTATGAGTGAAGTATTTTCAAAGGGGGGAAATGTTAGTGTTGGGGAGAATCGAATGGATGTTCTATTAATGTTTCTCAAAATGTTAGTGTTGGGGAGAATCGAATGGATGTTCTATTAATGTTTCTCAGGTGATGGATCATACGGTATAATTAAATATCATTAAATGTACTTACATTATCAAGTAATCTATGTATACTGGAAACTTAGGGAGCACATTGAACAATCAAAAGAATCGTTGGAGGGGAACCCCGGGAGGGAATAGGTACAACCTGACCTTGGATAAGGGCCTGGAGATGATGAAATGAGTTGAAGCAGAACCGAGGAGCGGAGAGAGCATGCGTCGAATAGAAAGGTGAAAAGTTTAGCGAAGAGGAAGACTCCTTACTTCATCTGGACGACCACCTGGACGACCACCAGAGTGCGCCACGCATGTGCAAAGGGGAGGGGAGCTAATTAGAATGAAAAGCGAGGCTGCTGTTGCAACCTGTAATGAATATGTATACCTGACGCAATATTGTATGTATAAATAATGGCTGGGAAGTAACGGGACTTGAAGCCAGATTTGGGCACCTGCCCCGGCTTCCAGCGCTGAATAAAGCACCTTCATATAATCACTTGGTGGTTATGTGGTTGCTACGCTAACACCTCGACTCACTGTACTGCATCCGCAGAGGTGCCAGTGCACTCCATGGACTCACTGCACTGCATCCCCAGTGGTGCCAGTGCACTCCCTGGACTCACAGCACTGCATCCCCAGTGGTGCCAGTGCACTGTCTGGACTCACCGGGGTGCATCTCCAGTGGTGCCAGTGCACTCTCTCGACTCACTGCACTGCATCCCCAGTGGTGCCAGTGCACTCCCTGGACTCACTGCACTGCATCCCCAGTGGTGCCAGGGCACTCCCTGGCCTCAATGCACTGCATCCCCAGTGGTGCCATTGCACTCTCTGGACTCACTGCAGTGCATCCCCACTGGTGCCAGTGCACTCTCTGAACTCACTGCACTGCATCCCCTGTGGTGCCAGTGCACTCCCTCGACTCACTGCACTGCATCACCAGTGGTGCCACTGCACTCTCTGGACTCACTGCACTGCATCCCCTGTGGTGCCAGTGCACTCCCTGGACTCATTGCACTGCATCCCCAGTGGTGCCAGTGCACTCTCTGGAGTCACTGCAGTGCATCCCCAGTGGTGCCAGTGCTCTCTCTGGACTCACTGCACTGAATCCCCAGTGGTGCCAGTGCACTCTCTGGACTCACTGCACTGCATCCCCAGTGGTGCCAGTGCACTCCCTGGACTCACTGCACTGCATCCCCAGTGGTGCCAGTGCACTCTCTGGACTCACTGCACTGCATCCCCAGTGGTGCCAGTGCACTCTCTGGACTCACTGCACTGCATCCCCACTGGTGCCAGTGCACTCTCTGAACTCACTGCACTGCATCCCCACTCGTGCCAGTGCACTCTCTGGACTCACTGCACTGCATCCCCAGTGGTGCCAGTGCACTCCCTGGACTCACTGCACTGCATTCCCGGTGGTGCCAGTGCACTCTCTGAACTCACTGCAGTGCATCCCCAGTGGTGCCAGTGCACTCCCTGGACTCACTGCACTGCATCCCCAGTGGTGCCAGTGCACTCTCTGCACTCACTGCACTGCATCCCCAGTGGTGCCAGTGCACTGTCTGGACTCACTGCACTGCATCCCTACTGGTGCCAGTGCACTCTCTGGATTCACTGCATTGCATCCCCAGTGGAGCCAGTGCACTCTCTGGACTCACTGCACTGCATCCCCAGTGGTGCCAGTGCACTCCCTGGACTCACTGCACTGCATCCCCAGTGGTGCCTGTGCACTCCCTCTGTTAGTGTTGGGGAGAATCGAATGGATGTTCTATTAATGTTTCTCAAAATGTTAGTGTTGGGGAGAATCGAATGGATGTTCTATTAATGTTTCTCAGGTGATGGATCATACGGTATAATTAAATATCATTAAATGTACTTACATTATCAAGTAATCTATGTATACTGGAAACTTAGGGAGCACATTGAACAATCAAAAGAATCGTTGGAGGGGAACCCCGGGAGGGAATAGGTACAACCTGACCTTGGATAAGGGCCTGGAGATGATGAAATGAGTTGAAGCAGAACCGAGGAGCGGAGAGAGCATGCGTCGAATAGAAAGGTGAAAAGTTTAGCGAAGAGGAAGACTCCTTACTTCATCTGGACGACCACCTGGACGACCACCAGAGTGCGCCACGCATGTGCAACAGGGAGGGGAGCTAATTAGAATGAAAAGCGAGGCTGATGTTGCAACCTGTAATGAATATGTATACCTGACGCAATATTGTATGTATAAATAATGGCTGGGAAGTAACGGGACTTGAAGCCAGATTTGGGCACCTGCCCCGGCTTCCAGCGCTGAATAAAGCACCTTCATATAATCACTTGGTGGTTATGTGGTTGCTACGCTAACATTTTGGCGACCCAGATGGGACAGCGTGGGCACTGCTGAGGCGGCTCGTGTCTCGGTTTCGCTCCAGCCGGCACCGAGGGATTCTCGGGGAGCAGTCGACCACGACCGACCTCCGCTGCTCACGACGTACCACTGGAGTGGTAAGCAAAGGTGCTTTCAACTTGGGTATTCGGTACCGATTTGGTTGGGAAAGCCTGCCGGTCAGACGCGGCGAAAGCCACGCTCGGTTGGGCAGGGAGCTCCCGGGGTAAGCCTAGGCGCCGTCCGTTAGACAGAGCGAAAGCTCTGCAGGTTCGGCATTGGTGATTGTATTGGTTTGTGCTGAAGGGTCAGCACCTGGTATTATTGGTATGTAGAAAGTGTGCTGCTGCTCCGGCAGCTTCTGGGAAAGCACGCTGCTGCTCCGGCAGCTTCTGGGAAAGCACGCTGCTGCTCCGGCAGCATCTGGGAAAGCGTGCTGCTGCTCCGGCAGCTTTTGGGAAAGCGTGCTGCTGCTGCTCCGGCAGCTTCTGGAAAGTGTGCTGTTGCTGCTCCGGCAGCTTCTGGGAAAGCACGCTGCTGCTCCGGCAGCTTCTGGAAAGTGTGCTGTTGCTGCTCCGGCAGCTTTCGGGAGAGTGTGTTGCTGCTCCGGCAGCTTTCGGGAGAGTGTGTTGCTGCTCCGGCAGCTTTCGGGAGAGTGTGTTGCTGCTCCGGCAGCTTCCGGGAGAGTGTGTTGCTGCTCCGGCAGCTTTTGGGTCCGTATCATAAGCTCAAAATGAAAAAGATTAAAGAAATTCTGGGAAAAGATGTACCTATCCCGCGGACATCCCCGCTGGGGTGTTTGCTAGCACACTGGAAAGAGGGAGGTTTTGGTCAAGAAATGCGGAAAGGAAAGCTGATTGATTATTGTAATATTTGGTGGCCACAGTATAAACTAGAGGACCAAGAAACTTGGCCTGAGAATGGAACATTGCAATATAATACAATTTTACAATTAATGCTATTTTGTAAGTGGGAAGGAAAATATGATGAACTGCCGTATGTGGAATTATTCTTTTATTTGCGCCGAAAGCCTGAATGGCAGCATGCTTGTGGAATAATGGTGCTTGAAGTTTAAACTGAGGAACGTTGTTGTGCATGTACTAAGGAGGGACGCTGTATACAGCATCAAGCAATAGAGAATAATAAGTATTATGGGAAATGAATAATGGAAATATTGATCTGGAAGTTGCGCCGTCGGCTCCGCCGGAAGAGCCAGGACAGGGAGGGAAAAGAGAAAAGGAAGATAGCAGTAGTGATGGAGAATCCCCGATTTTAGTCTCCCCGTGTCACATAGGACCCGGCAACAGCGAAGGGCAGGAGAAACTATAAACGAACAGGGAGGGAAAATAATCGCTCTCCTCAGGCAAGGAGTGGGGACAGAAGGACCGGTATATGTTAAGGTGCCTTTTTCAGCCGGGGACTTAATGATATGGAAACAAGCAGCCGGCACCTACAGGGAAAACCCAGATAAAGTAGCCAGGGTAATGAAAATGATAATTAAAACCCAAAATCCCGATTGGGATGATCTCCAGGTGATCCTGGATACTTTGATGGACTCGACAGAAAAAGACATGGTATTGCGGGCAGCCAGAGAGAGAGCCCGAGAAGATATATGAAATGGATTAGTGCTTGGAAATCTAGATCAAAACTTCCCCACTGAGGATCCCCAATGGGATTATAACACAGGGGATGGAATAAGGAGGCTGAAGAGATATCAAGATTGGGTACAAGTCGGGGTACAGAATGCCATGCCCCGGACCATAAATTGGTCAAAATTGTATAATGTCAGGCAAGAAAAAGCGGAATCACCTTCCGCCTTTTTAGAGAGATTGAAAGAAACTGCTAAGAAATATACAGATTTAGACGTAGAGACTGAGCAAGCTAAAGCTCAATTAGCACTCATTTTCCTGGGACAAGCCCAAGAGGCCTTTAAAAATTAAAAGAAGCCCTGATAAAGGCGCCTGCCTTGGGCTTGCCGGACTTATCAAAGGACTTTCAGCTGTTTGTGCATGAGAGACAACGATTGGCATTAGGAGTACTGACCCAGCGACTTGGGAGCTGGAAGAGACCTGTGGGGTATTTTTCTAAACAATTGGATGCGGTAAGCGCCGGATGGCCCTCGTGTTTAAGGGCCGTGGCAGCCACAGTCCTTTTAATACAGGAAGCCAGGAAGCTCACATTAGGGAAACGAATTGAAGTGTTCGTGCCACATATGGTGACTACGGTATTGGAGCAAAAGGGGGGCCATTGGCTATCGCCCAGCCGAATGATGAAATATCAAGCTATACTAACTGAGCAAGATGATGTAATCTTAAGAACTACTAACTTATTGAACCCAGCAGTGTTTCTAGGAACAACTACGGAGGAAGGAGACCTCAGTCATGATTGCGTGGAGATCATCGAACATACCTACGCCAGCAGAACAGACTTAAAAGATCAGCCTCTGGAGAGACCAGATTGGGAACTTTTCACGGATGGAAGCAGCTTTGTGGAAAATGGGACTCGTTTTGCAGGATACGCGGTAACTACATCAAAGGTAGTGATTGAGGCAAATTCCCTACCTCCGGGGACTTCAGCCCAACGAGCAGAAATAGTCGCCCTGACGCGGGCCCTGGAACTAAGCGAGGGTAAGAATGTGAATATTTGGACAGATTCAAAATATGCATTCGGGGTAGTCCACGTACATGGGGCATTATGGAAAGAAAGGGGAATGCTATCCTCACAAGGGACTAATATAAAATATCAGGAAGAAATATTGAAATTAATAACAGCTGTACAGAAACCCCAACAGGTGGCCATAATGCATTGTAAAGCTCATCAAGGAGGGATGTCAGAGATTGCAGAAGGTAACAGATTGGCAGATTTGACGGCCCGGAAGGTCGCGCGTGAAGTACGGAAAGTAATGGCTCTAATTCCATCGAAGGTAGGCCTCTCTTGTTTCAAATTACCTAAAAAACCCAAGGTATTCCGCGGAAGATGAGAGACTTGCAAATTTGATGAAGGCCCAGAAGAATCCTGACGGGTGGTATGTGACTACGACAGGACAACTCATAGTGCCTCCTATAATAATGTGAGAAATTTTACAAATAAAACATAATGAATGTCACTGGGGTGCAGAAGCAATGGTGACCTATTTGAAACGAGGTGTCATCTCGGTACACATGTTAACAATGGCAAAGTCAGTAATGTCAAAATGTGAGCTTTGCTTAAAGAATAACCCGGTAGCAAGGAAACATGCTGAGATGGGGAGAATTAGAGCTGGAATAGAGCCTGGAGATTACTGGCAAATAGATTTCGTGGAACTGCCTAAAGCAAGAGGTTATAAATACCTATTGGTAGGGGTTGATACTTTTTCAGGATGGCCGGAGGCCCTTCCCTGTCGCACCAACCAAGCAAAGGAAACGGTAAAATGGTTACTACAGGAAATAATCCCTAGATTTGGTGTACCATTGGGTATTTCTTCAGACAGGGGACCACATTTCATTGCCAATGTGGTTAAGGAGGTTAGTAGGTTACTAGGAATTACCTGGAACTTACATACCCCATGGAGGCCTCAATCTAGTGGTCAAGTAGAGAGGATGAACCAAACTTTAAAAGGACAATTAAGCAAAATCTGTCAGGAGGCTAAGATACAGTGGCCACAGGCCTTACCGATAGCTTTGCTAAAATTAGAATAAAGCCAAGAAGTGGGATGTCAGTAAGTCCCTATGAAATCATGTATGGAAAACCTTATGAGTCTCCTGAACCGAACCCGAATATGCATGTTACCGGTAAACAGGATGTATATAATTATGTTTTAATAGTAATGAAAATACTTGCTCTTGGTATGAGTGAAGTATTTTCAAAGGGGGGAAATGTTAGTGTTGGGGAGAATCGAATGGATGTTCTATTAATGTTTCTCAAAATGTTAGTGTTGGGGAGAATCGAATGGATGTTCTATTAATGTTTCTCAGGTGATGGATCATACGGTATAATTAAATATCATTAAATGTACTTACATTATCAAGTAATCTATGTATACTGGAAACTTAGGGAGCACATTGAACAATCAAAAGAATCGTTGGAGGGGAACCCCGGGAGGGAATAGGTACAACCTGACCTTGGATAAGGGCCTGGAGATGATGAAATGAGTTGAAGCAGAACCGAGGAGCGGAGAGAGCATGCGTCGAATAGAAAGGTGAAAAGTTTAGCGAAGAGGAAGACTCCTTACTTCATCTGGACGACCACCTGGACGACCACCAGAGTGCGCCACGCATGTGCAAAGGGGAGGGGAGCTAATTAGAATGAAAAGCGAGGCTGCTGTTGCAACCTGTAATGAATATGTATACCTGACGCAATATTGTATGTATAAATAATGGCTGGGAAGTAACGGGACTTGAAGCCAGATTTGGGCACCTGCCCCGGCTTCCAGCGCTGAATAAAGCACCTTCATATAATCACTTGGTGGTTATGTGGTTGCTACGCTAACACCTCGACTCACTGTACTGCATCCGCAGAGGTGCCAGTGCACTCCATGGACTCACTGCACTGCATCCCCAGTGGTGCCAGTGCACTCCCTGGACTCACTGCACTGCATCCCCAGTGGTGCCAGTGCACTGTCTGGACTCACCGGGGTGCATCTCCAGTGGTGCCAGTGCACTCTCTCGACTCACTGCACTGCATCCCCAGTGGTGCCAGTGCACTCCCTGGACTCACTGCACTGCATCCCCAGTGGTGCCAGTGCACTCCCTGGACTCACTGCACTACATCCCCAGTGGTGCCAGTGCACTGTCTGGACTCACCGGGGTGCATCTCCAGTGGTGTCAGTGCACTCTCTGGACTCACTGCACTGCATCCCCAGTGGTGCCAGTGCACTCCCTGGACTCACCTGGGTGCATCCCCAGTGGTGCCACTGCACTCTCTCGAATCACTGCACTGCATTCCCAGTGGTGCCACTGCACTCTCTCGACGCACTGCAGTGGTGCCAGTGCACTCCCTGGACTCACTGCACTGCATCCCCAGTGGTGCCAGTGCACTCTCTGGACTCACTGCACTGTATCCCCAGTGGTGTCTGAGCACTCCCTGGACAAACCGGGGTGCATCCCCAGTGGTGCCACTGCACTCTCTGGACTCACTGCAGTGCATCCCCAGTGGTGCCAGTGCACTCTCTGGACTCACTGCACTGCATCCCCAGTGGTGCCACTGCACTCCCTGGACTCACTGCACTGCATCCCCAGTGGTGCCAGTGCACTCCCTGGACTCACTGCACTGCATCCCCAGTGGTGCCAGTGCACTCTCTGGATTCACTGCACTGCATCCCCAGTGGTGCCAGTGCACTCTCTGGACTCACTGCACTGCATCCCCAGTGGTGCCAGTGCACTCCCTGGACTCACTGCACTGCATCCCCAGTGGTGCCAGTGCACTCCCTGGACTCACTGCACTGCATCCCCAGTGGTGCCAGTGCACTCTCTGGACTCACTGCACTGCATCCCCACTGGTGCCAGTGCACTCTCTGGACTCACTGCACTGCATCCCCGGTGGAGCCAGTGCACTCTCTGGACTCACCGGGGTGCATCCCTAGTGGTGCCTGTGCACTCTCTGGACTCAACTGCACCGCATCCCCAGTGGTGCCAGTGCACTCCCTGGACTCACCGCACTGCATCCCCAGTGGTACCAGTGCACTCTCTGGACTCACTGCACTGCATCCCCAGTGGTGCCAGGGAACTCCCTGGCCTCACTGCACTGCAACCCCAGTGGTGCCACTGCATTCTCTGGACTCACTGCAGCGCATCCCCAGTGGTGCCAATGCACTCCCGGGACTCACCGGGCTGCATCCCCAGGGGTGCCAGTGCACTCTCTGGACTCACTGCACTGCATCCCCAGTGGTGCCAGTGCACTCCCTGGACTCACTGCACTGCATCCCCAGTGGTGCCAGGGAACTCCCTGGCCTCACTGCACTGCATCCCCAGTGGTGCCAGGGCACTCTCTGGACTCACTGTACTGCATCCCCAGTGGTGCCAGTGCACTCTCTGAACTCACTGCACTGCATCCCCAGTGGTGCCACTGCACTCCCTGGACTCCCTGCACTGCATCCCCAGTGGTGCCAGTGCACTCTCTGGACTCACTGCACTGCATCCCCAGTGGTGCCTGTGCACTCCCTGGACTCATTGCACTGCATCCCCAGTGGTGCCAGTGCTCTCTCTGGACTCACTGCACTGCATCCCCAGTGGTGCCAGTGCACTCTCTGGACTCACTGCACTGAATCCCCAGTGGTGCCAGTGCACTCTCTGGACTAACTGCACTGCATCCACAGTGGTGCCAGTGCACTCCCTGGACTCACTGCACTGCATCCCCAGTGGAGCCAGTGCACTTTCTGGAC
Organism: Anser anser; assembly: GCF_964211835.1. Classification (NCBI taxonomy): domain Eukaryota; kingdom Metazoa; phylum Chordata; class Aves; order Anseriformes; family Anatidae; genus Anser; species Anser anser. Next base: position 56,854 of record NW_028154210.1, read on the forward strand.
TCACTGCACTGCATCCCCAGTGGTGCCAGTGCACTCCCTGGACTAACCGGGGTGCATCCCCAGTGGTGCCAGTGCACTCTCTGGACTCACTGCAGTGCATCCCCAGTGGTGCCAGTGCGCTCCCTGGACTCACCGGAGTGCATCCCCAGTGGTGCCAGCGCACTCTCTGGACTCACTGCACTGCATTCCCACTGGTGCCAGTGCACTCTCTGGACTCAGTGCACTGCAGTCCCAGTGGTGCCAGTGCACTCTCTGGAACCACTGCACTGCATTCCCAGTGGTTCAAGTGCACTCTCTGGACTCAGCGGGGTGCATGACAAGTGGAACCAGTGCACTCTCTGGACTCACTGCAGTGCATCCCCAGTGGTGCCACTGCACTCCCTGGACTCACTGCACTGCATCCCCAGTGGTGCCAGTGCACTCCCTGGACTCACTGCACTGCATCCCCTGTAATGCCAGTGCACTCTCTGGACTCACTGCACTGCATCCCCAGTGGTGCCAGTGCACTCTCTGGACTCACTGCACTGCATCTCCAGTGGTGCCAGTGCACTCCCTCGACTCACTGCACTGCATCCCCAGTGGTGCCAGTGCACTCTCTGGACTCACTGCACTGCATCCCTAGTGGTGCCAGTGCACTCCCTGGACTCACCGCACTGCATCCCCAGTGGTGCCAGTGCACTCTCTGGACTCACTGCACTGCATCCCCAGTGGTGCCAGTGCACTCTCTGGACTCACTGCACTGCATCCCCAGTGGTGCCAGTGCACTCCCTGGACTCACTGCACTGCATCCCCTGTAATGCCAGTGCACTCTCTGGACTCACTGCACTGCATCCCCAGTGGTGCCAGTGCACTCTCTGGACTCACTGCACTGCATCCCCACTGGTGCCAGTGCACTCTCTGGACTCAGTGCACTGCAGTCCCAGTGGTGCCAGTGCACTCTCTGGAACCACTGCACTGCATTCCCAGTGGTTCAAGTGCACTCCCTGGACTCACCGGGGTGCATCCCCAATGGTGCCAGTGCACTCTCTGGACTCACTGCACTGCATCTCCAGTGGTGCCAGTGCACTCCCTTGATTCACAGGGTTGTATCCCCAGTAGTGCCAGTGCACTCTCTGGAACCACTGCACTGCATTCCCAGTGGTTCAAGTGCACTCCCTGGACTCACCGGGGTGCATGACAAGTGGAACCAGTGCACTCTCTGGACTCACTGCACTGCATCCCCAGTGGTGCCAGTGCACTCTCTGGACTCACTGCACTGCATCCCCAGTGGTGCCAGTGCACTCCCTGGACTCACTGCACTGCATCCCCTGTAATGCCAGTGCACTCTCTGGACTCACTGCACTGCATCCCCAGTGGTGCCAGTGCACTCTCTGGACTCACTGCACTGCATCTCCAGTGGTGCCAGTGCACTCCCTCGACTCACTGCACTGCATCCCCAGTGGTGCCACTGCACTCTCTGGACTCACTGCACTGCATCCCCAGTAGTGCCAGTGCACTCTCTGGACTCACTGCACTGCATCCCTAGTGGTGCCAGTGCACTCCCTGGACTCACCGCACTGCATCCCCAGTGGTGCCAGTGCACTCTCTGGACTCACTGCACTGCATCCCCAGTGGTGCCAGTGCACTCCCTGGACTCACTGCACTGCATCCCCAGTGGTGCCAGTGCACTCCCTTGACTCACACAGGTGTATCCCCAGTAGTGCCAGTGCACTCTCTGGACTCACTGCACTGCATCCCCAGTGGTGCAAGTGCACTCCTTGGACTCACCGGGGTGCATCCCCACTGGTGCCAGTGCACTCTCTGGACTCACTGCAGTGCATCCCCAGTGGTGCCAGTGCACTCTCTGGACTCAATGCACTGCAGCCCCAGTGGTGCCAGTGCACTCTCTGGAATCACTGCACTGCATCCCCAGTGGTGCCAGTGCACTCTCTGGACTCACTGCACTGCATCCCCAGTGGTGCCAGTGCACTCTCTGGACTCACTGCACTGAATCCCCAGTGGTCCCAGTGCACTCTCTGGACTCACTGCACTGCATCCCCAGTGGTGCCAGTGCACTCCCTGGACTCACTGCACTGCAGTCCCAGTGGTGCCTGTGCACTCTCTGGACTCACTGCACTGCATTCCCAGTGGTGCCAGTGCACTCTCTGGACTCACTGCACGGCATCCCCAGTGGTGCCAGTGCACTCCATGGACTCACCAGGGTGCATCCCCAGTGGTGCCAGTGCACTCTCTGGACTCACTGCACTGCATCCCCAGTGGTGCCAGTGCACTGTCTGGACTCACTGGGGTGCATCCCCAGTGGTACCAGTGCACTCTCTGGACTCACGCAACTACATCCCCAGTGGTGCCAGTGCACTCCGTGGACTCACCGGGGTGCTTCCCCAGTGGTGCCAGTGCACTCTCTGGACTCACTGCACTGCATCCCCAGTGGTGCCAGTGCACTCCCTGAACTCACCGGGGTGCATCCCCAGTGGTGCCAGTGCACTCTCTGGACTCACTGCACTGCATCCCCAGTGGTGCCAGTGCACTCCCTGAACTCACCGGGGTGCATCCCCAGTGGTGCCAGTGCACTCCCTGAACTCACCGGGGTGCATCCCCAGTGGTGCCAGTGCACTCTCTGGGCTCACTGCAATGCATCCCCAGTGGTGTCAGTGCACTCCTGGACTCACTGCACTGCATCTCCACTGGTGCCAGTGCACTCTCTGGACTCACTGCACTGCATCCCTAGTGGTGCCAGTGCACTCTCTAGACTCACCGCACTGCATCCCCAGTGGTGCCAGTGCACTCTCTGGAGTCACTGCACTGCATCTCCAGTGGTGCCAGTGCACTCCCTTGATTCACAGGGTTGTATCCCCAGTAGTGCCAGTGCACTCTCTGGAACCACTGCACTGCATTCCCAGTGGTTCAACTGCACTCCCTGGACTCACCGGGGTGCATGACAAGTGGAACCAGTGCACTCTCTGGACTCACTGCACTGCATCCCCAGTGGTGCCAGTGCACTCTCTGGACTCACTGCACTGCATCCCCAGTGGTGCCAGTGCACTCCCTGGACTCACTGCACTGCATCCCCTGTAATGCCAGTGCACTCTCTGGACTCACTGCACTGCATCCCCAGTGGTGCCAGTGCACTCTCTGGACTCACTGCACTGCATCTCCAGTGGTGCCAGTGCACTCCCTCGACTCACTGGACTGCATCCCCAGTGGTGCCAGTGCACTCTCTGGACTCACTGCACTGCATCCCCAGTAGTGCCAGTGCACTCTCTGGACTCACTGCACTGCATCCCTAGTGGTGCCAGTGCACTCCCTGGACTCACCGCACTGCATCCCCAGTGGTGCCAGTGCACTCTCTGGACTCACTGCACTGCATCCCCAGTGGTGCCAGTGCACTCCCTGGACTCACTGCACTGCATCCCCAGTGGTGCCAGTGCACTCCCTTGACTCACACAGGTGTATCCCCAGTAGTGCCAGTGCACTCTCTGGACTCACTGCACTGCATCCCCAGTGGTGCAAGTGCACTCCTTGGACTCACCGGGGTGCATCCCCACTGGTGCCAGTGCACTCTCTGGACTCACTGCAGTGCATCCCCAGTGGTGCCAGTGCACTCTCTGGACTCAATGCACTGCAGCCCCAGTGGTGCCAGTGCACTCTCTGGAATCACTGCACTGCATCCCCAGTGGTGCCAGTGCACTCTCTGGACTCACTGCACTGCATCCCCAGTGGTGCCAGTGCACTCTCTGGACTCACTGCACTGAATCCCCAGTGGTCCCAGTGCACTCTCTGGACTCACTGCACTGCATCCCCAGTGGTGCCAGTGCACTCCCTGGACTCACTGCACTGCAGTCCCAGTGGTGCCTGTGCACTCTCTGGACTCACTGCACTGCATTCCCAGTGGTGCCAGTGCACTCTCTGGACTCACTGCACGGCATCCCCAGTGGTGCCAGTGCACTCCATGGACTCACCAGGGTGCATCCCCAGTGGTGCCAGTGCACTCTCTGGACTCACTGCACTGCATCCCCAGTGGTGCCAGTGCACTGTCTGGACTCACTGGGGTGCATCCCCAGTGGTACCAGTGCACTCTCTGGACTCACGCAACTACATCCCCAGTGGTGCCAGTGCACTCCGTGGACTCACCGGGGTGCTTCCCCAGTGGTGCCAGTGCACTCTCTGGACTCACTGCACTGCATCCCCAGTGGTGCCAGTGCACTCCCTGAACTCACCGGGGTGCATCCCCAGTGGTGCCAGTGCACTCTCTGGACTCACTGCACTGCATCCCCAGTGGTGCCAGTGCACTCCCTGAACTCACCGGGGTGCATCCCCAGTGGTGCCAGTGCACACCCTGAACTCACCGGGGTGCATCCCCAGTGGTGCCAGTGCACCCTCTGGGCTCACTGCAATGCATCCCCAGTGGTGTCAGTGCACTCCTGGACTCACTGCACTGCATCTCCACTGGTGCCAGTGCACTCTCTGGACTCTCTGCACTGCATCCCTAGTGGTGCCAGTGCACTCTCTAGACTCACCGCACTGCATCCCCAGTGGTGCCAGTGCACTCTCTGGACTCACTGCACTGCATCCCCAGTGGTGCCAGTGCACTCCCTGGACTCACTGCACTGGATCCCCAGTGGTGCCAGTGCACTCCCTTGACTCACACGGGTGTATCCCCAGTAGTGCCAGTGCACTCTCTGGACTCACTGCACTGCATCCCCAGTGGTGCAAGTGCACTCCTTGGACTCACCGGGGTGCATCCCCAGTGGTGCCAGTGCACTCTCTGGACTCACTGCACTGCATCCCCAGGGGTGGCAGTGCACTCTCTGGATTCACTGCAGTGCATCCCCAGTGGTGCCAGTGCGCTCTCTGGACTCACCGGGATGCATCCCCAGTGGTGCCAGTGCACTCCCTGGACTCACTGGACTGCATCCCCAGTGGTGCCAGTGCACTCCATGGACTCAATGAACTGCATCCCCAGTGGTGCCAGTGCACTCTCTGAACTCACTGCACTGCATCCCCAGTGGTGCCAGTGCACTCCCTCGACTCACTGCACTGCATCACCAGTGATGCCAGTGCACTCTCTGGACTCACTGCACTGCATCCCCAGTGGTGCCAGTGCACTCTCTGGACTCACTGCACTGCATCCCCAGTGGTGCCAGTGCACTCCCTGGACTCACCGGGGTGCATCCCCAGTGGTGCCGGTGCACTCCCTGGACTCACTGCACTGCATCCCCAGTGGTGCCAGGGCACTCCCTGGCCTCACTGCACTGCATCCCCAGTGGTGCCAGGGCACTCTCTGGACTCACTGCAGTGCATCCCCAGTGGTGCCAGTGCACTCTCTGAACTCACTGCACTGCATCCCCTGTGGTGCCACTGCACTCCCTGGACTCCCTGCACTGCATCCCCAGTGGTGCCAGTGCACTCTCTGGACTCACTGCACTGAATCCCCAGTGGTGCCAGTGCACTCTCTGGACTCACTGCACTGCATCCCCAGTGGTGCCAGTGCACTCCCTGGACTCACTGCACTGCATCCCCAGTGGAGCCAGTGCACTTTCTGGACTCACTGCACTGCATCCCCAGTGGTGCCAGTGCACTCCCTGGACTAACCGGGGTGCATCCCCAGTGGTGCCAGTGCACTCTCTGGACTCACTGCACTGCATCCCCAGTGGTGCCAGTGCGCTCCCTGGACTCACCGGGGTGCATCCCCAGTGGTGCCAGCGCACTCTCTGGACTCACTGCACTGCATTCCCACTGGTGCCAGTGCAATCTCTGGACTCAGTGCACTGCAGTCCCAGTGGTGCCAGTGCACTCTCTGGACTCACTGCACTGCATCACCAGTGGTGACAGTACACTCTCTCGACTCACTGCACTGCATCCCCAGTGGTGCCAGTGCACTCCCTGGACTCACTGCACTGCATCCCCAGTGGAGCCAGTGCACTTTCTGGACTCACTGCACTGCATCGCCAGTGGTGCCTGTGCACTCCCTGGACTAACCGGAGTGCATCCCAAGTGGTGCCAGTGCACTCTCTGGAACCACTGCACTGCATTCCCAGTGGTTCAAGTGCACTCCCTGGACTCACCGGGGTGCATCCCCAGTGGTGCCAGTGCACTCTCTGCACTCACTGCACTGCATCCCCAGTGGTGCCAGTGCACTCCCTGGACTCACTGCACTGCATCCCCAGTGGTGCCAGAGCACTCTCTGGACTCACTGCACTGCATCACCAGTGGTGACAGTGCACTCTCTCGACTCACTGCACTGCATCCCCAGTGGTGACAGTGCACTCTCTGGACACACTGCACTGCATCCCCAGTGGTGCCAGTGCACTCTCTGGAGTCACTGCACTGCATCCCCAGTGGTGCCAGTGCACTCCGTGGACTCACCAGGGTGCATGACAAGTGGAGCCAGTGCACTCTCTGGACTCACTGCACTGCATCCCCAGTGGTGCCAGTGCACTCTCTGGACTCACTGTACTGCATCCCCAGTGGTGCCAGTGCACTCCCTGGACTCACTGCAGTGCATCCCCAGTGGTGCCAGTGCACTCCCTGGATTCACTGCACTGCATCCCCTGTAATGCCAGTGCACTCTCTGGACTCACTGTACTGCATCCCCAGTGGTGCCAGTGCACTCCCTGGACTCACTGCACTGCATCCCCAGTGGTGCCAGTGCACTCTCTGCACTCACTGCACTGCATCCCCAGTGGTGCCAGTGCACTCTCTGGACTCACTGCACTGCATCCCTACTGGTGCCAGTGCACTCTCTGGATTCACTGCGTTGCATCCCCAGTGGAGCCAGTGCACTCTCTGGACTCACTGAACTGCATCCCCAGTGGTGCCAGTGCACTCCCTGGACTCACTGCAGTGCATCCCCAGTGGTGCCTGTGCACTCCCTCTGTTAGTGTTGGGGAGAATCGAATGGATGTTCTATTAATGTTTCTCAAAATGTTAGTGTTGGGGAGAATCGAATGGATGTTCTATTAATGTTTCTCAGGTGATGGATCATACGGTATAATTAAATATCATTAAATGTACTTACATTATCAAGTAATCTATGTATACTGGAAACTTAGGGAGCACATTGAACAATCAAAAGAATCGTTGGAGGGGAACCCCGGGAGGGAATAGGTACAACCTGACCTTGGATAAGGGCCTGGAGATGATGAAATGAGTTGAAGCAGAACCGAGGAGCGGAGAGAGCATGCGTCGAATAGAAAGGTGAAAAATTTAGCGAAGAGGAAGACTCCTTACTTCATCTGGACGACCACCTGGACGACCACCAGAGTGCGCCACGCATGTGCAACAGGGAGGGGAGCTAATTAGAATGAAAAGCGAGGCTGATGTTGCAACCTGTAATGAATATGTATACCTGACGCAATATTGTATGTATAAATAATGGCTGGGAAGTAACGGGACTTGAAGCCAGATTTGGGCACCTGCCCCGGCTTCCAGCGCTGAATAAAGCACCTTCATATAATCACTTGGTGGTTATGTGGTTGCTACGCTAACATTTTGGCGACCCAGATGGGACAGCGTGGGCACTGCTGAGGCGGCTCGTGTCTCGGTTTCGCTCCAGCCGGCACCGAGGGATTCTCGGGGAGCAGTCGACCACGACCGACCTCCGCTGCTCACGACGTACCACTGGAGTGGTAAGCAAAGGTGCTTTCAACTTGGGTATTCGGTACCGATTTGGTTGGGAAAGCCTGCCGGTCAGACGCGGCGAAAGCCACGCTCGGTTGGGCAGGGAGCTCCCGGGGTAAGCCTAGGCGCCGTCCGTTAGACAGAGCGAAAGCTCTGCAGGTTCGGCATTGGTGATTGTATTGGTTTGTGCTGAAGGGTCAGCACCTGGTATTATTGGTATGTAGAAAGTGTGCTGCTGCTCCGGCAGCTTCTGGGAAAGCACGCTGCTGCTCCGGCAGCTTCTGGGAAAGCACGCTGCTGCTCCGGCAGCATCTGGGAAAGCGTGCTGCTGCTCCGGCAGCTTTTGGGAAAGCGTGCTGCTGCTGCTCCGGCAGCTTCTGGGAAAGCACGCTGCTGCTCCGGCAGCTTCTGGAAAGTGTGCTGTTGCTGCTCCGGCAGCTTTCGGGAGAGTGTGTTGCTGCTCCGGCAGCTTTCGGGAGAGTGTGTTGCTGCTCCGGCAGCTTCCGGGAGAGTGTGTTGCTGCTCCGGCAGCTTTTGGGTCCGTATCATAAGCTCAAAATGAAAAAGATTAAAGAAATTCTGGGAAAAGATGTACCTATCCCGCGGACATCCCCGCTGGGGTGTTTGCTAGCACACTGGAAAGAGGGAGGTTTTGGTCAAGAAATGCGGAAAGGAAAGCTGATTGATTATTGTAATATTTGGTGGCCACAGTATAAACTAGAGGACCAAGAAACTTGGCCTGAGAATGGAACATTGCAATATAATACAATTTTACAATTAATGCTATTTTGTAAGTGGGAAGGAAAATATGATGAACTGCCGTATGTGGAATTATTCTTTTATTTGCGCCGAAAGCCTGAATGGCAGCATGCTTGTGGAATAATGGTGCTTGAAGTTTAAACTGAGGAACGTTGTTGTGCATGTACTAAGGAGGGACGCTGTATACAGCATCAAGCAATAGAGAATAATAAGTATTATGGGAAATGAATAATGGAAATATTGATCTGGAAGTTGCGCCGTCGGCTCCGCCGGAAGAGCCAGGACAGGGAGGGAAAAGAGAAAAGGAAGATAGCAGTAGTGATGGAGAATCCCCGATTTTAGTCTCCCCGTGTCACATAGGACCCGGCAACAGCGAAGGGCAGGAGAAACTATAAACGAACAGGGAGGGAAAATAATCGCTCTCCTCAGGCAAGGAGTGGGGACAGAAGGACCGGTATATGTTAAGGTGCCTTTTTCAGCCGGGGACTTAATGATATGGAAACAAGCAGCCGGCACCTACAGGGAAAACCCAGATAAAGTAGCCAGGGTAATGAAAATGATAATTAAAACCCAAAATCCCGATTGGGATGATCTCCAGGTGATCCTGGATACTTTGATGGACTCGACAGAAAAAGACATGGTATTGCGGGCAGCCAGAGAGAGAGCCCGAGAAGATATATGAAATGGATTAGTGCTTGGAAATCTAGATCAAAACTTCCCCACTGAGGATCCCCAATGGGATTATAACACAGGGGATGGAATAAGGAGGCTGAAGAGATATCAAGATTGGGTACAAGTCGGGGTACAGAATGCCATGCCCCGGACCATAAATTGGTCAAAATTGTATAATGTCAGGCAAGAAAAAGCGGAATCACCTTCCGCCTTTTTAGAGAGATTGAAAGAAACTGCTAAGAAATATACAGATTTAGACGTAGAGACTGAGCAAGCTAAAGCTCAATTAGCACTCATTTTCCTGGGACAAGCCCAAGAGGCCTTTAAAAATTAAAAGAAGCCCTGATAAAGGCGCCTGCCTTGGGCTTGCCGGACTTATCAAAGGACTTTCAGCTGTTTGTGCATGAGAGACAACGATTGGCATTAGGAGTACTGACCCAGCGACTTGGGAGCTGGAAGAGACCTGTGGGGTATTTTTCTAAACAATTGGATGCGGTAAGCGCCGGATGGCCCTCGTGTTTAAGGGCCGTGGCAGCCACAGTCCTTTTAATACAGGAAGCCAGGAAGCTCACATTAGGGAAACGAATTGAAGTGTTCGTGCCACATATGGTGACTACGGTATTGGAGCAAAAGGGGGGCCATTGGCTATCGCCCAGCCGAATGATGAAATATCAAGCTATACTAACTGAGCAAGATGATGTAATCTTAAGAACTACTAACTTATTGAACCCAGCAGTGTTTCTAGGAACAACTACGGAGGAAGGAGACCTCAGTCATGATTGCGTGGAGATCATCGAACATACCTACGCCAGCAGAACAGACTTAAAAGATCAGCCTCTGGAGAGACCAGATTGGGAACTTTTCACGGATGGAAGCAGCTTTGTGGAAAATGGGACTCGTTTTGCAGGATACGCGGTAACTACATCAAAGGTAGTGATTGAGGCAAATTCCCTACCTCCGGGGACTTCAGCCCAACGAGCAGAAATAGTCGCCCTGACGCGGGCCCTGGAACTAAGCGAGGGTAAGAATGTGAATATTTGGACAGATTCAAAATATGCATTCGGGGTAGTCCACGTACATGGGGCATTATGGAAAGAAAGGGGAATGCTATCCTCACAAGGGACTAATATAAAATATCAGGAAGAAATATTGAAATTAATAACAGCTGTACAGAAACCCCAACAGGTGGCCATAATGCATTGTAAAGCTCATCAAGGAGGGATGTCAGAGATTGCAGAAGGTAACAGATTGGCAGATTTGACGGCCCGGAAGGTCGCGCGTGAAGTACGGAAAGTAATGGCTCTAATTCCATCGAAGGTAGGCCTCTCTTGTTTCAAATTACCTAAAAAACCCAAGGTATTCCGCGGAAGATGAGAGACTTGCAAATTTGATGAAGGCCCAGAAGAATCCTGACGGGTGGTATGTGACTACGACAGGACAACTCATAGTGCCTCCTATAATAATGTGAGAAATTTTACAAATAAAACATAATGAATGTCACTGGGGTGCAGAAGCAATGGTGACCTATTTGAAACGAGGTGTCATCTCGGTACACATGTTAACAATGGCAAAGTCAGTAATGTCAAAATGTGAGCTTTGCTTAAAGAATAACCCGGTAGCAAGGAAACATGCTGAGATGGGGAGAATTAGAGCTGGAATAGAGCCTGGAGATTACTGGCAAATAGATTTCGTGGAACTGCCTAAAGCAAGAGGTTATAAATACCTATTGGTAGGGGTTGATACTTTTTCAGGATGGCCGGAGGCCCTTCCCTGTCGCACCAACCAAGCAAAGGAAACGGTAAAATGGTTACTACAGGAAATAATCCCTAGATTTGGTGTACCATTGGGTATTTCTTCAGACAGGGGACCACATTTCATTGCCAATGTGGTTAAGGAGGTTAGTAGGTTACTAGGAATTACCTGGAACTTACATACCCCATGGAGGCCTCAATCTAGTGGTCAAGTAGAGAGGATGAACCAAACTTTAAAAGGACAATTAAGCAAAATCTGTCAGGAGGCTAAGATACAGTGGCCACAGGCCTTACCGATAGCTTTGCTAAAATTAGAATAAAGCCAAGAAGTGGGATGTCAGTAAGTCCCTATGAAATCATGTATGGAAAACCTTATGAGTCTCCTGAACCGAACCCGAATATGCATGTTACCGGTAAACAGGATGTATATAATTATGTTTTAATAGTAATGAAAATACTTGCTCTTGGTATGAGTGAAGTATTTTCAAAGGGGGGAAATGTTAGTGTTGGGGAGAATCGAATGGATGTTCTATTAATGTTTCTCAAAATGTTAGTGTTGGGGAGAATCGAATGGATGTTCTATTAATGTTTCTCAGGTGATGGATCATACGGTATAATTAAATATCATTAAATGTACTTACATTATCAAGTAATCTATGTATACTGGAAACTTAGGGAGCACATTGAACAATCAAAAGAATCGTTGGAGGGGAACCCCGGGAGGGAATAGGTACAACCTGACCTTGGATAAGGGCCTGGAGATGATGAAATGAGTTGAAGCAGAACCGAGGAGCGGAGAGAGCATGCGTCGAATAGAAAGGTGAAAAGTTTAGCGAAGAGGAAGACTCCTTACTTCATCTGGACGACCACCTGGACGACCACCAGAGTGCGCCACGCATGTGCAAAGGGGAGGGGAGCTAATTAGAATGAAAAGCGAGGCTGATGTTGCAACCTGTAATGAATATGTATACCTGACGCAATATTGTATGTATAAATAATGGCTGGGAAGTAACGGGACTTGAAGCCAGATTTGGGCACCTGCCCCGGCTTCCAGCGCTGAATAAAGCACCTTCATATAATCACTTCGTGGTTATGTGGTTGCTACGCTAACACCTCGACTCACTGCACTGCATCCGCAGTGGTGCCAGTGCACTCCATGGACTCACTGCACTGCATCCCCAGTGGTGCCAGTGCACTGTCTGGACTCACCGGGGTGCATCTCCAGTGGTGCCAGTGCACTCTCTCGACTCACTGCACTGCATCCCCAGTGGTGCCAGTGCACTCCATGGACTCACTGCACTGCATCCCCAGTGGTGCCAGTGCACTCCCTGGACTCACTGCACTACATCCCCAGTGGTGCCAGTGCACTGTCTGGACTCACCGGGGTGCATCTCCAGTGGTGTCAGTGCACTCTCTGGACTCACTGCAGTGCATCCCCAGTGGTGCCAGTGCACTCCCTGGACTCACCGGGGTGCATCCCCAGTGGTGCCACTGCACTCTCTCGATTCACTGCACTGCATTCCCAGTGGTGCCACTGCACTCTCTCGACGCACTGCAGTGGTGCCAGTGCACTCTCTGGACTCACTGCACTGCATCCCCAGTGGTGCCAGTGCACTCTCTGAACTCACTGCACTGCATCCCCACTCGTGCCAGTGCACTCCCTGGACTCACCGGGCTGCATCCCCAGTGGTGCCAGTGCACTCTCTGGACTCACTGCACTGCATCCCCAGTGGTGCCAGTGCACTCTCTGGACTCAATGCACTGCAGCCCCAGTGGTGCCAGTGCACTCTCTGGACTCACTGCACTGCATCCCCAGTGGTGCCAGTGCACTCTCTGGACTCACTGCAATGAATCCCCAGTGGTGCCAGTGCACTCTCTGGACTCACAGCACTGCATCCCCGGTGGTGCCAGTGCACTCCCTGGACTCATTGCACTGCATCCCCAGTGGTGCCAGTGCACTCTCTGGACTCACTGCAGTGCATCCCCAGTGGTGCCAGTGCACTCTCTGGACTCACTGCACTGCATCCCCAGTGGGGCCAGTGCACTCCCTGGACTCACCGGAGTGCATCCCCAGTGGTGCCAGTGCACTCTCTGGACTCACTGCAGTGCATCCCCAGTGGTGCCAGTGCACTCCCTGGACTCACTGCACTGCATCCCCAGTGGTGCCAGGGCACTCCCTGGCCTCAATGCACTGCATCCCCAGTGGTGCCATTGCACTCTCTGGACTCACTGCAGTGCATCCCCACTGGTGCCAGTGCACTCTCTGAACTCACTGCACTGCATCCCCTGTGGTGCCAGTGCACTCCCTCGACTCACTGCACTGCATCACCAGTGGTGCCACTGCACTCTCTGGACTCACTGCACTGCATCCCCTGTGGTGCCAGTGCACTCCCTGGACTCATTGCACTGCATCCCCAGTGGTGCCAGTGCACTCTCTGGAGTCACTGCAGTGCATCCCCAGTGGTGCCAGTGCACTCTCTGGACTCACTGCACTGCATCCCCAGTGGTGCCAGTGCACTCCCTGGACTCACCGCACTGCATCCCCAGTGGTGCCAGTGCACTCTCTGGACTCACTGCACTGCATCCCCAGTGGTGCCAGTGCACTCTCTGGACTCACTGCACTGCATCCCCAGTGGTGCCAGTGCACTCCCTGGACTCACTGCACTGCATCCCCTGTAATGCCAGTGCACTCTCTGGACTCACTGCACTGCATCCCCAGTGGTGCCAGTGCACTCTCTGGACTCACTGCACTGCATTCCCACTGGTGCCAGTGCACTCTCTGGACTCAGTGCACTGCAGTCCCAGTGGTGCCAGTGCACTCTCTGGAACCACTGCACTGCATTCCCAGTGGTTCAAGTGCACTCCCTGGACTCACCGGGGTGCATCCCCAATGGTGCCAGTGCACTCTCTGGACTCACTGCACTGCATCTCCAGTGGTGCCAGTGCACTCCCTTGATTCACAGGGTTGTATCCCCAGTAGTGCCAGTGCACTCTCTGGAACCACTGCACTGCATTCCCAGTGGTTCAACTGCACTCCCTGGACTCACCGGGGTGCATGACAAGTGGAACCAGTGCACTCTCTGGACTCACTGCACTGCATCCCCAGTGGTGCCAGTGCACTCTCTGGACTCACTGCACTGCATCCCCAGTGGTGCCAGTGCACTCCCTGGACTCACTGCACTGCATCCCCTGTAATGCCAGTGCACTCTCTGGACTCACTGCACTGCATCCCCAGTGGTGCCAGTGCACTCTCTGGACTCACTGCACTGCATCTCCAGTGGTGCCAGTGCACTCCCTCGACTCACTGCACTGCATCCCCAGTGGTGCCAGTGCACTCTCTGGACTCACTGCACTGCATCCCCAGTAGTGCCAGTGCACTCTCTGGACTCACTGCACTGCATCCCTAGTGGTGCCAGTGCACTCCCTGGACTCACCGCACTGCATCCCCAGTGGTGCCAGTGCACTCTCTGGACTCACTGCACTGCATCCCCAGTGGTGCCAGTGCACTCCCTGGACTCACTGCACTGCATCCCCAGTGGTGCCAGTGCACTCCCTTGACTCACACAGGTGTATCCCCAGTAGTGCCAGTGCACTCTCTGGACTCACTGCACTGCATCCCCAGTGGTGCAAGTGCACTCCTTGGACTCACCGGGGTGCATCCCCACTGGTGCCAGTGCACTCTCTGGACTCACTGCAGTGCATCCCCAGTGGTGCCAGTGCACTCTCTGGACTCAATGCACTGCAGCCCCAGTGGTGCCAGTGCACTCTCTGGAATCACTGCACTGCATCCCCAGTGGTGCCAGTGCACTCTCTGGACTCACTGCACTGCATCCCCAGTGGTGCCAGTGCACTCTCTGGACTCACTGCACTGAATCCCCAGTGGTCCCAGTGCACTCTCTGGACTCACTGCACTGCATCCCCAGTGGTGCCAGTGCACTCCCTGGACTCACTGCACTGCAGTCCCAGTGGTGCCTGTGCACTCTCTGGACTCACTGCACTGCATTCCCAGTGGTGCCAGTGCACTCTCTGGACTCACTGCACGGCATCCCCAGTGGTGCCAGTGCACTCCATGGACTCACCAGGGTGCATCCCCAGTGGTGCCAGTGCACTCTCTGGACTCACTGCACTGCATCCCCAGTGGTGCCAGTGCACTGTCTGGACTCACTGGGGTGCATCCCCAGTGGTACCAGTGCACTCTCTGGACTCACGCAACTACATCCCCAGTGGTGCCAGTGCACTCCGTGGACTCACCGGGGTGCTTCCCCAGTGGTGCCAGTGCACTCTCTGGACTCACTGCACTGCATCCCCAGTGGTGCCAGTGCACTCCCTGAACTCACCGGGGTGCATCCCCAGTGGTGCCAGTGCACTCTCTGGACTCACTGCACTGCATCCCCAGTGGTGCCAGTGCACTCCCTGAACTCACCGGGGTGCATCCCCAGTGGTGCCAGTGCACTCCCTGAACTCACCGGGGTGCATCCCCAGTGGTGCCAGTGCACTCTCTGGGCTCACTGCAATGCATCCCCAGTGGTGTCAGTGCACTCCTGGACTCACTGCACTGCATCTCCACTGGTGCCAGTGCACTCTCTGGACTCACTGCACTGCATCCCTAGTGGTGCCAGTGCACTCTCTAGACTCACCGCACTGCATCCCCAGTGGTGCCAGTGCACTCTCTGGACTCACTGCACTGCATCCCCAGTGGTGCCAGTGCACTCCCTGGACTCACTGCACTGGATCCCCAGTGGTGCCAGTGCACTCCCTTGACTCACACGGGTGTATCCCCAGTAGTGCCAGTGCACTCTCTGGACTCACTGCACTGCATCCCCAGTGGTGCAAGTGCACTCCTTGGACTCACCGGGGTGCATCCCCAGTGGTGCCAGTGCACTCTCTGGACTCACTGCACTGCATCCCCAGGGGTGGCAGTGCACTCTCTGGACTCACTGCAGTGCATCCCCAGTGGTGCCAGTGCGCTCTCTGGACTCACCGGGATGCATCCCCAGTGGTGTCAGTGCACTCCCTGGACTCACTGCACTGCATCCCCAGTGGTGCCAGTGCACTCCCTGGACTCACTGCACTGCATCCCCAGTGGTGCCAGTGCACTCCCTGGACTCACTGCAGTGCATCCCCAGTGGTGCCAGTGCACTCCATGGACTCAATGAACTGCATCCCCAGTGGTGCCAGTGCACTCTCTGAACTCACTGCACTGCATCCCCAGTGGTGCCAGTGCACTCCCTCGACTCACTGCACTGCATCACCAGTGATGCCAGTGCACTCTCTGGACTCACTGCACTGCATCCCCAGTGGTGCCAGTGCACTCTCTGGACTCACTGCACTGCATCCCCAGCGGTGCCAGTGCACTCCCTGGACTCACCGGGGTGCATCCCCAGTGGTGCCGGTGCACTCCCTGGACTCACTGCACTGCATCCCCAGTGGTGACAAGGCACTCCCTGGCCTCACTGCACTGCATCCCCAGTGGTGCCAGGGCACTCTCTGGACTCACTGCAGTGCATCCCCAGTGGTGCCAGTGCACTCTCTGAACTCACTGCACTGCATCCCCTGTGGTGCCACTGCACTCCCTGGACTCCCTGCACTGCATCCCCAGTGGTGCCAGTGCACTCTCTGGACTCACTGCACTGAATCCCCAGTGGTGCCAGTGCACTCTCTGGACTCACTGCACTGCATCCCCAGTGGTGCCAGTGCACTCCCTGGACTCACTGCACTGCATCCCCAGTGGAGCCAGTGCACTTTCTGGACTCACTGCACTGCATCCCCAGTGGTGCCAGTGCACTCCCTGGACTAACCGGGGTGCATCCCCAGTGGTGCCAGTGCACTCTCTGGACTCACTGCACTGCATCCCCAGTGGTGCCAGTGCGCTCCCTGGACTCACCGGGGTGCATCCCCAGTGGTGCCAGCGCACTCTCTGGACTCACTGCACTGCATTCCCACTGGTGCCAGTGCAATCTCTGGACTCAGTGCACTGCAGTCCCAGTGGTGCCAGTGCACTCTCTGGACTCACTGCACTGCATCACCAGTGGTGACAGTACACTCTCTCGACTCACTGCACTGCATCCCCAGTGGTGCCAGTGCACTCCCTGGACTCACTGCACTGCATCCCCAGTGGAGCCAGTGCACTTTCTGGACTCACTGCACTGCATCGCCAGTGGTGCCTGTGCACTCCCTGGACTAACCGGGGTGCATCCCAAGTGGTGCCAGTGCACTCTCTGGAACCACTGCACTGCATTCCCAGTGGTTCAAGTGCACTCCCTGGACTCACCGGGGTGCATCCCCAGTGGTGCCAGTGCACTCTCTGGACTCACTGCACTGCATCCCCAGTGGTGCCAGTGCACTCCCTGGACTCACTGCACTGCATCCCCAGTGGTGCCAGAGCACTCTCTGGACTCACTGCACTGCATCACCAGTGGTGACAGTGCACTCTCTCGACTCACTACACTGCATCCCCAGTGGTGCCAGTGCACTCCCTCGACTCACTGCACTGCATCCCCAGTGGTGCCAGTGCACTCTCTGGACTCACTGCACTGCATCCCCAGTGGTGCCAGTGCACTCTCTGGACTCACTGCACTGCATCCCTAGTGGTGCCAGTGCGCTCCCTGGACTCACCGCACTGCATCCCCAGTGGTGCCAGTGCACTCTCTGGACTCACTGCACTGCATCCCCAGTGGTGCCAGTGCACTCCCTGGACTCACTGCACTGCATCGCCAGTGGTGCCAGTGCACTCCCTTGACTCACACGGGTGTATCCCCAGTAGTGCCAGTGCACTCTCTGGACTCACTGCACTGCATCCCCAGTGGGGCAAGTGCACTCCTTGGACTCACCGGGGTGCATCCCCACTGGTGCCAGTGCACTCTCTGGACTCACTGCACTGCATCCCCAGTGGTGCCAGTGCACTCTCTGGACTCACTGCACTGCATCAACAGTGGTGCCAGTGCACTCTCTGGACTCACTGCAGTGCATCTCCAGTAGTGCCAGTGCACTCTCTGGACTCACTGCACTGAATCCCCAGTGGTGCCAGTGCACTCTCTGGACTCACTGCACTGCATCCCCAGTGGTGCCAGTGCACTCCCTGGACTCACTGCACTGCAGTCCCAGTGGTGCCAGTGCACTCTCTGGACTCACTGCACTGCATCCCCAGTGGTGCCAGTGCACTCTCTGGACTCACTGCACGGCATCCCCAGTGGTGCCAGTGCACTCCATGGACTCACCAGGGTGCATCCCCAGTGGTGCCAGTGCACTCTCTGGACTCACTGCAGTGCATCCCCAGTGGTGCCAGTGCACTCCCTGGACTCACTGCACTGCATCACCAGTGGTGCCAGTGCACTCTCTGGACTCACGGCACTACATCCCCAGTGGTGCCAGTGCACTCCGTGGACTCACCGGGGTGCTTCCCCACTGGTGCCAGTGCACTCTCTGGACTCACTGCACTACATCCCCAGTGGTGCCAGTGCACTCCCTGAACTCACCGGGGTGCATACCCAGTGGTGCCAGTGCACTCTCTGGACTCACGGCACTACATCCCCAGTGGTGCCAGTGCACTCCGTGGACTCACCGGGGTGCTTCCCCACTGGTGCCAGTGCACTCTCTGGACTCACTGCACTACATCCCCAGTGGTGCCAGTGCACTCCCTGAACTCACCGGGGTGCATCCCCAGTGGTGCCAGTGCACTCTCTGGGCTCACTGCAATGCATCCCCAGGGGTGTCAGTGCACTCCTGGACTCACTGCACTGCATCCCCACTGGTGCCAGTGCACTCTCTGGACTCACTGCACTGCATCCCCAGTGGTGCCAGTGCACTCTCTGGACTCACTGCACTGCATCCCCAGTGGTGCCAGTGCACTCTCTGGACTCACTGCACTGCATCCCCAGTGGAGCCAGTGCGCTCCCTGGACTCACCGGGCTGCATCCCCAGTGGTGCCAGCGCACTCTCTGGACTCACTGCACTGCATTCCCACTGGTGCCAGTGCAATCTCTGGACTCAGTGCACTGCAGTCCCAGTGGTGCCAGTGCACTCTCTGGACTCACTGCACTGCATCACCAGTGGTGACAGTACACTCTCTCGACTCACTGCACTGCATCCCCAGTGGTGCCAGTGCACTCCCTTGACTCACTGCACTGCATCCCCAGTGGAGCCAGTGCACTTTCTGGACTCACTGCACTGCATCGCCAGTGGTGCCTGTGCACTCCCTGGACTAACCGGGGTGCATCCCCAGTGTTGCCAGTGCACTCTCTGGAACCACTGCACTGCATTCCCAGTGGTTCAAGTGCACTCCCTGGACTCACCGGGGTGCATCCCCAGTGGTGCCAGTGCACTCTCTGGACTCACTGCACTGCATCCCCAGTGGTGCCAGTGCACTCCCTTGACTCACACGGGAGTATCCCCACTGGTGCCAGTGCACTCTCTGGACTCACTGCACTGCATCCCCAGTGGTGCAAGTGCACTCCTTGGACTCACCGGGGTGCATCCCCACTGGTGCCAGTGCACTCTCTGGACTCAATGCACTGCATCCCCAGTGGTGCCAGTGCACTCTCTGGAATCACTGCACTGCATCCCCAGTGGTGCCAGTGCACTCTCTGGACTCACTGCAGTGCATCTCCAGTAGTGCCAGTGCACTCTCTGGACTCACTGCACTGAATCCCCAGTGGTGCCAGTGCACTCTCTGGACTCACTGCACTGCATCACCAGTGGTGCCAGTGCACTCCCTGGACTCACTGCACTGCATCCCCAGTGGTGCCAGTGCACTCTCTGGACTCACTGCACGGCATCCCCAGTGGTGCCAGTGCACTCCATGGACTCACCAGGGTGCATCCCCAGTGGTGCCAGTGCACTCTCTGGACTCACTGCAGTGCATCCCCAGTGGTGCCAGTGCACTCCCTGGACTCACTGCACTGCATCACCAGTCGTGCCAGTGCACTCTCTGGACTCACGGCACTACATCCCCAGTGGTGCCAGTGCACTCCGTGGACTCACCGGGGTGCTTCCCCACTGGTGCCAGTGCACTCTCTGGACTCACTGCACTACATCCCCAGTGGTGCCAGTGCACTCCCTGAACTCACCGGGGTGCATACCCAGTGGTGCCAGTGCACTCTCTGGACTCACTGCACTGCATCCCCAGTGGTGCCAGTGCACTCCCTGAACTCACCGGGGTGCATCCCCAGTGGTGCCAGTGCACTCTCTGGGCTCACTGCAATGCATCCCCAGGGGTGTCAGTGCACTCCTGGACTCACTGCACTGCATCCCCACTGGTGCCAGTGCACTCTCTGGACTCACTGCACTGCATCCCCAGTGGTGCCAGAGCACTCTCTGGACTCACTGCACTGCATCCTCAGTGGTGCCAGTGCACTCTCTGGACTCACTGCACTGCATCCCCAGGGGTGGCAGTGCACTCTCTGGAGTCACTGCAGTGCATCTACAGTGGTGCCAGTGCACTCTCTGGAGTCACCGGAGTGCATCCCCAGTGGTGCTAGTACACTCTCTGGAGTCTTTGGAGTGCATCCCCAGTGGTGCCAGTGCACTCTCTGGAGTCACCGGGGTGCATCCCCAGTGGTGCTAGTGCACTCTCTGGAGTCACAGGGGTGCATCGCAAGTAGTGACAGTGTAATCTCTGGAGTCACTGCAGTGCACCTCCAGTGGTGCCAGTGCACTCTCTGGAGTCACTGCAGTGCATCCCCAGTGGTGCCAGTACACTCTCTGGAGTCACCAGGGTGCATCCCCAGTGGTGCCAGTGCACTCTCTGGAGTCACCGAGTTGCATCCCCAGTGGTGCCAGTGCAATCTCTGGAGTCACTGCAGTGCATCTCCAAGGGTGCGAGTGCACTCTCTGGAGACACTGCAGTGCATCCCCAGTGGTGTTAGTGCACTCTCTGGACTCACTGCAGTGCATCCCCAGTGCTGCCAGTGCACTCTCTGGAGTCACTGCACTGCATCTCCAGTGGTGCCAGTGCACTCTCTGGAGTCACTGCAGTGCATCTTCAGTGGTGCCAGTGCACTCTATAGAATCACCGGGGTGCATCCCCAGCGGTGCCAGTGCACTCTCTGGAGTCACCAAGGTGCATCCCCAGTGGTGCCAGTGCACTCTCTGGAGTGACTGCACTGCATCTCCAGTGGTGCCAGTGCACTCTCTGGAGTCACTGCAGTGCATCCCCAGTGGTGCCAGTGCACTCTCTGGAGTCACCGGGGTGCATCCCCAGTGCTGGCAGTGCACTCTCTGGAGTCTCCGGAGTGCATACCCAGTGGTGCCAGTGCACTCACTGGACTCACCGGGGTTCATCACCATTGGTGCCAGTGCACTCTATGCAGTCACCAGGGTGCATCCCCAGTGGTGCCAGTGAACTCTCTGGAGTCACTGCACTGCAACCCCAGTGGTGCCAGTGCACTCCCTGGACTCACTGCACTGCATCCCAGTGGTGCCGTGCACTCTCTGGACTCACCGGGGTGCATCCCTACTGGTGCCAGTGCACTCTCTCGACTCACTGAACGGCATACCCAGTGGTGCCAGTGCACTCCCTGGACTCACTGCACTGCATCCCCACTCGTGCCAGTGCACTCTCTGGACTCGCTGCACTGCATCCCCAGTGGTGCCACTGCACTCCCTGGACTCACTGCAGTGCATCCCCAGTGGTGCCAGTGCACTCTCTGGACTCACTGCACTGTATCCCCAGTGGTGTCTGAGCACTCCCTGGACAAACCGGGGTGCATCCCCAGTGGTGCCACTGCACTCTCTGGACTCACTGCACTGCATCCCCAGTGGTGCCAGTGCACTCTCTGGACCCACTGCACTGCAACCCCACTGGTGCCAGTGCACTCTCTGGACTCATTGCACTGCATCCCCAGTGGTGCCAGTGCACTCCCTGGACTCACTGCACTGCATCCCCAGTGGTGCCAGGGCACTCCCTGGCCTCACTGCACTGCATCCCCAATGGTGCCAGTGCACTCTCTGAACTCACTGCACTGCATCCCCTCTGGTGCCAGTGCACTCTCTGGACTCACTGCACTGCATCAACAGTGGTGCCAGTGTACTCTCTGGACTCACTGCACTGCATCCCCAGTGGTGCCTGTGCACTCCCTGGACTCATTGCACTGCATCCCCAGTGGTGCCAGTGCACTCTCTGGACTCACTGCACTGCATCCCCAGTGGTGCCAGTGCACTCTCTGGACTCACTGCAGTGCATCCCCAGTGGTGCCAGTGCACTCCCTGGACTCACTACACTGCATACCCAGTGGAGCCAGTGCACTTTCTGGACTCACTGCACTGCATCCCCAGTGGTGCCAGTGCACTCCCTGGACTAACCGGGGTGCATCCCCAGTGGTGCCAGTGCACTCTCTGGACTCACTGCACTGCATCCCCAGTGGTGCCAGTGCACTGTCTGGACTCACTGGGGTGCATCCCCAGTGGTGCCAGTGCACTCTCTGGACTTACTGCACTGCATCCCCAGTGGTGCCAGTGCACTCTCTGGACTCACTGCACTGCATTCCCAGTGGTGCCAGTGCACTCTCTGGACTCACTGCACTCTATCCCCACTGGTACCAGTGCACTCTCTGGTGTCACTGCACTGCATCCCCAGTGGTGCCAGTGCACTCTCTGGACCCACTTCACTGAATCTCCAGTGGTACCAGTGCACTCTCCGGACTCACTTCACTGCATCCCCACTGGTGCCAGTGCACTCTCTGGACTCACTGCACTGCATCCCCAGTGGTGCCAATGCACTCTCTGGACTCACTGCACTGCATTCCCAGTGGTGCCAGTGCACTCTCTGGACTCACTTCACTGCATCCCCAGTGGTGCCAGTGCCCTCTCTGAACTCACTGCACTGCATCCCCAGTGGTGCCAGTGCACTCCCTGGACTCACCGGGGTGCATCCCCAGTGGTGCCAGTGCACTCTCTGGACTCACTGTACTGCATCCCCAGTGGTGCCAGTGCACTCCCTGGACTCACTGCACTGCATTCCCAGTGGTGCCAGTGCACTCTCTCGACTCACTGCACTGCATCCCCAGTGGTGCCAGTGCACTCCCTGGACTCACTGCACTGCATCCCCAGTGGTGCCAGTGCACTCTCTGGACTCACTGCACTGCATCCCCTGTGGTGCCAGTGCACTCCCTGGACTCACCGGCGTGCATCCCCAGTGGTGCCAGTGCACTCCCTGGACTCACTGCACTGCATCCCCAGTGGTGACAGTACACTCCCTGGACTCACCGGGGTGCATCCCCAGTGGTGCCAGTGCAGTCTCTGGACTCACTGCACTGCATCACCATTGGTGCCAGTGCACTCTCCGGACTCACTGCACTGCATCCGCACTGGTCCCAGTGCACTCCTTCTAGTCACTGCACTGCATCCCCATTAGTGCCAGTGCATTCTCTGGACTCACTGCACTGCATCCCCAGTGGTGCCAGTGCACTCTCTGGACTCACTGCACTGCATCCCCAGTGGTGCCAGTGCACTCTCTGGACTCACTGCACTGCATCCCCAGTGGTGCCAGTGCACTCTCTGGACTCACTGCAGTGCATCCCCAGTGGTGCCAGTGCACTCCCTGGACTCACTGCACTGCATACCCAGTGGAGCCAGTGCACTTTCTGGACTCACTGCACTGCATCCCCAGTGGTGCCAGTGCACTCCCTGGACTAACCGGGGTGCATCCCCAGTGGTGCCAGTGCACTCTCTGGACTCACTGCACTGCATCCCCAGTGGTGCCAGTGCACTGTCTGGACTCACTGGGGTGCATCCCCAGTGGTGCCAGTGCACTCTCTGGACTCACTGCACTGCATCCCCAGTGGTGCCAGTGCACTCTCTGGACTCACTGCACTGCATTCCCAGTGGTGCCAGTGCACTCTCTGGACTCACTGCACTGCATCCCCAGTGGTGCCAGTGCACTCTCTGGACTCGCTGCACTGCATCCACAGTGGTGCCACTGCACTCCCTGGACTCACTGCAGTGCATCCCCAGTGGTGCCAGTGCACTCTCTGGACTCACTGCACTATATCCCCAGTGGTGTCTGAGCACTCCCTGGACAAACCGGGGTGCATCCCCAGTGGTGCCACTGCACTCTCTGGACTCACTGCACTGCATCCGCAGTGGTGCCAGTGCACTCTCTGGACCCACTCCACTGCATCCCCACTGGTGCCAGTGCACTCTCTGGACTCATTGCACTGCATCCCCAGTGGTGCCAGTGCACTCCCTGGACTCACTGCACTGCATCCCCAGTGGTGCCAGGGCACTCCCTGGCCTCACTGCACTGCATCCCCAATGGTGCCAGTGCACTCTCTGAACTCACTGCAGTGCAGCCCCTGAGGTGCCAGTGCACTCTCTGGACTCACTGCACTGCATCATCAGTGGTGCCAGTGTACTCTCTGGACTCACTGCACTGCATCCCCAGTGGTGCCTGTGCACTCCCTGGACTCATTGCACTGCATCCCCAGTGGTGCCAGTGCACTCTCTGGACTCACTGCACTGCATCCCCAGTGGTGCCAGTGCACTCTCTGGACTCACTGCAGTGCATCCCCAGTGGTGCCAGTGCACTCCCTGGACTCACTGCACTGCATCCCCAGTGGAGCCAGTGCACTTTCTGGACTCACTGCACTGCATCCCCAGTGGTGCCAGTGCACTCCCTGGACTAACCGGGGTGCATCCCCAGTGGTGCCAGTGCACTCTCTGGACTCACTGCACTGCATCCCCTGTGGTGCCAGTGCACTGTCTGGACTCACTGGGGTGCATCCCCAGTAGTGCCAGTGCACTCTCTGGACTCACTGCACTGCATCCCCAGTGGTGCCAGTGCACTCACTGGACTCACTGCACTGCATCCCCAGTGGTGCCAGCGCACTCTCTGGAGTCACTGCACTGCATCCCCAGTGGTGCCAGTGCACTCTCTGGACTCACTGCACTGCATCCCAGTGGTGCCGTGCACTCTCTGGACTCACCGGGGTGCATCCCTAGTGGTGCCAGTGCACTCTCTCAACTCTATGCACGGCATACCCAGTGGTGCCAGTGCACTCCCTGGACTCACTGCACTGCATCCCCACTCGTGCCAGTGCACTCTCTGGACTCACTGCACTGCATCCCCAGTGGTTCCACTGCACTCCCTGGACTCACTGCAGTGCATCCCCAGTGGTGCCAGTGCACTCTCTGGACTCACTGCACTGTATCCCCAGTGGTGTCTGAGCACTCCCTGGACAAACCGGGGTGCATCCCCAGTGGTGACACTGCACTCTCTGGACTCACTGCACTGCATCCGCAGTGGTGCCAGTGCACTCTCTGGACCCACTGCACTGCATCCCCACTGGTGCCAGTGCACTCCCTGGACTCACTGCACTGCATCCCCAGTGGTGCCAGTGCACTCTCTGGACTCACTGCACTGCATCCCCAGTGGTGCCAGTGCACTCCCTGGACTCACCGGGGTGCATCCCCAGTGGTGCCAGTGCACTCCCTGGACTCACTGCACTGCATCCCCAGTGGTGACAGTACACTCCCTGGACTCACCGGGGTGCATCCCCAGTGGTGCCAGTGCACTCTCTGAACTCACTGCACTGCATCACCATTGGTGCCAGTGCACTCTCCGGACTCACTGCACTGCATCCGCACTGGTCCCAGTGCACTCTTTCGAGTCACTGCACTGCATCCCCATTTGTGCCAGTGCATTCTCTGAACTCACTGCACTGCATCCCCAGTGGTGCCAGTGCACTCTCTGGACTCACTGCACTGCATCCCCAGTGGTGCCAGTGCACTCTCTGGACTCACTGCAGTGCACCCCCACTGGTGCCAGTGCACTCTGTGGACTCAGTGCACTGCATCCCCAATGGTGCCACTGCACTCTCTGGACTCACTGCAGTGCATCCCCAGTGGTGCCAGTGCACTCTCTGCACTCACTGCACTGCATCACCAGTGGTTCCAGTGCACTCTCTGGAGTCACTGCAGTGCATCCCCTGTTGTGCCAGTGCACTCTCTGGATTCACTGCACTGCATCCCCAGTGGTGCCAGTGCACTCTCTGGACTCACTGTACTGCATCCCCAGTGGTGCCAGTGCACTCTCTGGACTCACTGCAGTGCATCCCCAGTGGTGCCAGTGGCTCTCTGGACTCACTGCACTGAATCACCAGTGGTGCCAGTGCACTCTGTGGACTCACTGCAGTGCATCCCCACTGGTGCCAGTGTACTCTCTGGACTCACTGCATTGCATCCCCAGTGGTGCCTGTGCACTCCCTGGACTCATTGCACTGCATCCCCAGTGGGGCCAGTGCACTCTCTGGACTCACCGGAGTGCATCCCCAGTGGTGCCAGTGCACTCTCTGGACTCACTGCAGTGCAACCCCAGTGGTGCCAGTGCACTCCCTGGACTCACTGCACTGC